>NC_040882.2:13844850-14092350 GCF_900634795.4 Betta splendens | reverse complement strand
ATCAACTCTGCCATCCCATAATGTAATATACGAGCCTCTGTTATACGCTGCTCTAGTCCTGCATGCTCTGGATCCACTATGGGAACTAGCAGCGCAGTCTAAACAGATTAGCGCAGCATTAGCGTGCTCTATACAGCATTTCCTAATTGGGCCGGGCCGCGTCAGATGGCGAGCAGGCACATGTGATGTATTCCAGCCCACAGCAGGCGACCCGAGCTGAACCGCGCCTGGCACAACACCGCTGGATGAGCGCAGCTGGACAGGAAGTGGTGGAGGCATTAAAAAAAAAAAAAAAAAAAAAGGAAAATGCAAAGACAAATGTCAGAGAGCAGAAGACGCTCTGCTTCTGATGGTAATGAACTAATGAAATGAGAGGAAGAAGGAAATTCCCTGAGGGAAGCAGGAAGGTTGGGGGCGGCAAGGAAACAGTCACAAAGATGTTGTCGTGTGTGTGCGTGTGTGTGTGTGTGTGTGTGTGTGTGTGTGTGTGTGTGTGTGTGTGTGTGTGTGTGTGTGCATGCGTACTGTGAGGATCGGTTTACAGTAGGACGCGTGAGACTTTCTAGGGAGGCTTTTATTGTGGAACAGTCTGGGGGGGGGGTAAATTAGAGTGTGTGTGTGTCTGTGCGTGTGTATGTGTGTGATTGTCAGCATGTCGGGGGAGCATAGATGCGCATGGGTGCACAGTCACACACTGACACCAATATTAGATCCAGGGAGAAACCGGCACAAGTGTGATAGTTCTCACACACACGAGCCGGGGGGAGGACACGCGCGCACGCGCGCACACACGCGCGCACGCACGCACACAAGCCCGGAGCCACTAGACCACAGCGCGCCGGTCAGGGTAACACGCTCGCGGGTGAAAGCCGGAGGGGCGCGAGTCGCGAGACCCACGTCCGACGGTCACCTGCGTGCGTTCGTGAGGCGGAGGGAGGAGGACGAGGAGCCGAGACGGAGCGGAGAGAGGAGCGAGGGGGATTAAAGAGGCACAGACAAAGAGCGGAGAAGTGGAGCGGTGCGTTGCGTTCAGTGTGTTAGTGAGTCAGCTGGCCGCGGAGCCGTTGCAGCCACGCGGCTCCTCGTCCTCGGCCGCTGCCTTTTAAACCCCGCGTGCTCCTTTTGTTTTCTGGTTCAGCCTCAAACCGTCCGACCGCCGCTGCGCGACGGCCACTTTCTCCAGCTCTAAACAACCAGCTAGAGCAGGACCCCCCCCCCACCACCACCACCAGACCGGGCTCCGCTGCCTGGTGCCTTGCTATTTTGGGGCATCTTTCACGTGCAAAACTTTGGGAAGCCCCGTGACATAAACATCCCGACCCGTGCACAAAGACGCACACACGCGCACACACACATACGGTCCCAGCTGGAGCACACAAGCTCCCTTTGTGCTGCATTCCTCACGCCTTTCACCCTTAGCTTCAGCTTTTAGCCTAGCTCCTCTCCATCTGCACACACACACACACACACACACACACACACACACACACACACACACACACACACAGCAACTTTCTCCTGCTTTTGTCTGCAGAGCAGCAGCGGTGAAACAGCTGAGAGAGAGAGAGAGAGAGAGAGGCTGTGGACGGGAAGCTGGACTCACCGTGGCCGGGCTCCGGTCGCGCGCAGGGAGAGGGTTCGCTCCGCGGAGTAAGATCCAAAACAGGGACTGTTGGTCGGAGCGTCCGCCAGCTCAGCAGAATCCCACCGCCGCCTGCTTCCCTTCCTGCCTGCGCTCCCAGCTTTGGATGAGCCGTGTATTTTCCCTTTAAACCGAGCAGCGAGAGCAGCTCCCTCCTCCTCCTTCTCCCCCTGAGCGCACGCACGCACGCACGCACGGCGCCGACACGCAAAACACACACACACACACACACACAGCGCTCCTGAATATGACACTGTTGTCAAAAGCACGCAGCGCTCTTGTAATTTCTGTTTACATATATTTTTTTGCTTATTCTGCTCTGCGAAGGAGGGGAAAAAAAGAAATAAAAACCACACCAACGCAGGAATCCTCTTTGTCCTCCGCTTTTCCTCCCTCACTCTCTAAGAAATAAGTGACCCTTGTTTCAGTCCTCTTCCACTTCTCCACTGTCTCTTTCGCTCTATCCCTCTATATTCTTTCCACACTCAGTAGTCAAACAAAGAAAGGAAAGGAACAGAGCGAGCGCACGCACAAACACACATGCACGACACACACACGCTCGCTCGCTGCTTTCTCTCTCTCTCTCTCTCTCTCTCTCTCACTCACACACACACACACACACACACACACACACACACACACACACACACACACACACACACACACACACACACACACACAGGCTCGGAGCCCAACCCCCCAGCCTGCCTCCCTCAGATTTTTTTCACTCCCTGCCTTTCTCTAAACAGCACCTCCCCCCTTTCTACCACCCCCTCCCTCCCCCAGCCCTCCCTCAGCCTGATCTGGCCTCGTTCTCATTTGTCTCTCTCTCTCTCTCTCTCTCTCCATCCTTCCCTTCGCTCGCTCTGCGTGTCAAACAGATGGGATTGGAGAGCAGAAGGAGCCTGTGTTTTCACTCTCCACCTAGATTTCTCTTCTTTATTAACGTGATGTAAGGCTGACGATGACGTGCCTTGACCCACAGGAAGAGCACCGATGAACATAACCCCCACCCCACACACACACAACTAATATTACGAGATATAACAGACAATGTGTCCTTTGATCGCGGTTCGTAAACTGCACAGGGTGTTGCTGCGCAGATGTGAATTAACTGCACCAAGATCTTCTCAACGGGAGACGTGTGAAGCTTGTGATAAGGCTTTAGCACGAAACTGGATAACATGCGGCTCGGTGAGAACAATGGCTTCTCCACTCGAGGTGCGAATGTGGAGCAACTTCATGTCCTCTCTGCATTTAATGTCTGGATAGGCTCAGCGTGTTGGTTGAAGCCATTAAATGAGATTAAGTGATTTAAATGATAAATCCTAAAACATGATTCTCTGAAGTCTGACTCTTTGAGATCTGATCTGTATGCGTTTCTTCCTCTCATCGTGCCACCTGTGTGGCTTCTCGTGGAATAAAGCGTCGCAGCACAAGTTCGCCTAATGTGACAATGAACAAATAACAGACTCCGTTCAAAATAACACGTTGAAAGTCAGCGCTCATGTCTGTAAACAAGCAGGCAATAAGTCAAGTCTATTTCAGGTGCATGGGCTGAACACGGCCTGTAGGCTGGATCAGCGAAACAAGTAGCGGCCACTTGTTGCCTTGTTATGGACGCACACACACCACAAACACACACACACACACACACACACACACACTGGTGCCATGTGCTGGAAGATTAAATTCCAGTGGAGGAAAAGTAGAGCTAGAAAGCAGAGAGAGAGAGAGAGAGATGGAGGGCAGAGAGTGACGGTATGGAAAATACAGCATGGAGCCGCTGCACTCTCTGACCAGGCCACCGGCTGGAGGAAATATAGGCACTATTACTGCACTCAGTGACTCCTATAGACTGCCCCCCCCCCGCCCGCTCCCTCTCTGCGAGGAAGCCACGGCTCCTCCAGACTGCATGACCAGAATGGAGAGCGAGCGAATGCCATCGAACCTCGAGCGGAGATCAGCAGTGGTTACTGAATGCATGTGCCATGTGAATGCGGGTCCGTTCAGTCCAGCGTCACGCACGCGGACAGGGCCGGGCCTGGATGCCGCGTTTCACACACGCACGCAAGCCGAGCTGCTCGCGGACCGAAAGCGCTCTTTGAGCAGTGAGAACCTGAGAGTTCACATCCAGGAGTGACCCCGGTCAAACCCGGCACCTTCTGTCGCAGCGGCGGAGACGACCCGCTCACGGTAACGAGGTCCAAACCACACGTACGCGCTCACACGCTCACCTTGGAGGGACCTAAGCGGCGCTTCCTCCACCGCGCTGCCCGGGGCTGTGGGTGCGCTGCAAGTAAACATTGCATAAGGACAAACCAAACAGCGCACGTACAAGCAGCACCGTTCCCTCTCCACTACGTGTCAAACACTAGTTTGGCTGTGAATGTAAAATCTGATGCCCTCCTCACTGGTTTCACGGCCGTGGCTGTGCCAGCGAGTCAGTGTGTTCAGCCCTGGGGCCAGAGCTCCAAGTACAACTGACAATTTATCCGGTTAAATGGGGATAAACAGTAATTGAGGGAACACAAGGTGAGTCGATGGCAGAGGAAGAAACCACCTGCGAAGGGACGACGAGGAGACGGGGCCGGTCAATAAGGCGGCACATTACATAATTCTCTGGCTGTATTGATTTATCACCTTGCTGAATTGGCCCCCAGCCAGTACACAATAGCGTCTGTAATATGTGAGCCGGAGCCCCGAAAGAAAGGAGAGAAAGCGGCGCATCGATGGGCAGGGCAGATAAATGGGACTGAAAGGAGGCGAAAGCGGAGGGAGCGGGTTTTGGGACGTGGCCAACGTGGGGGAGAGAGAGAAAGAGAGAGAGAGAGAGAGAGAGAGAGAGAGAGATAAAGCAACAGATCATGAAGGGAGATGAAGGGGAACCAAGTGTTTAGGAGAGTGTTCAATTGAGCGACATTGAACCAACAGAGTTGAGTTGAACCGTACGCGTCGCCCGGTGCTGTAACCAGTAGAAGGAGCCAGCGGGGCCTGACACACTGGTTCTACTGGAAGGACTGGGTTAACGGCACACAGCCTTCAAACGCAGCACAGTGGGAACACGAGGCGCCCGTGGCCACGGATAAACTCACGGCGCTACGGTTAAAAATGAAGCGTCTCGCTTCATCTGCGCGCTCGAAAAAACCCAACCGGAACTTCCCATGCGCTTCAATCCGACAACCTGAAATCACTCTCCGCAGAATCGAATCCTCTGTGATCAGCAGAGCAGCAGCTGATTACGTAACATAGGTTATATATCATTTCTGTCTATAAGCAGCAGAGTTAAAATATTCACACAACAAGAAGCATTTTCATCGAGTTTGGTACCAAAGCAGTCTCAACCAAACAAACCTAAGGTCGGACCCAGTCACGCTCCTATATCCTGCTCTCCATCCGGGGCCCCTGCTCCCTCGACTCAACCCCCTCCATGCCTCCTCTCCCCTCTGGCGCTTCCTCCTTGTTGTGGCATCTCTTTCACTCCCTCGCCCCATCCCTGGATCGACTACAGACAGATGAGGGGAAGGAAGTGGAGAAAAAGGCAGAAAACTAGATTAATGGGCTGAATGGCGCGCGGAGAGAGAGAGCGAGCGAGCGAGCGAGCGAGCGAGGGAGAGGAACAGCGAGGGGAAGGACGAGAGCGAGAGGCAGGCTAAGATAGAACAGGCCTTCCTTGTACTACTGTGAATAATTTACTTTATTCCCCACTCCCTCACTCGCTCGCTCGCTCTTAAAAGACATATTCAAGATATCTTCGACTGGGGTGTGTGTGAGCTGATTAATTGCCAATTAATGTTTAACGAGGTACAGCTGTGCTCAATTAACACCGGGTTAGGAGCCCCCCCCCCCTCCTTTAAAGAACCCTCTCCTCACACTACTGCTGTTGATTCCTGGTGCAGACGCGACCGCTACGGAGCCCGCGGAGCAGAGCGTCCCATCTCTCACTGCAACGACGTTTTTGTCCAGTGATGAAACATTTCATGTTTTTTGTGTAAGAGTGTGAGAACAAGGCTGGAACATCGGGACGGCGCATGAGGCTCGAGGCCACGCTGGAATACGGTCGATCGGCGACCCGCCCTGTCCTTCAGCAGTGTGGCCGCACGGCACAGGTTTCATCGGTTGCGCACACGCACGCGTGAGCTGAGTGCACTCAGCAGCACCGGCCGCGTGCGTCTCCACTCTGCCTCCATTTGCTCGTCCCACCGGGTTGAGTGTGATGCCTGCACAACCCCCCCCGTCCTGCCACCACGCGTTTCACTCAACCCACCTTATCTCCATCTTGACTGTGTCTGATTCCATCTGCCTGGAAGCCTCCCGCCTCCCGTTTCACTGCTACTGTCTGGAAAAACATCAGCATCAACGGCCTCACTTCGCATTCGCTGCGCTCTGTGTGGGAACAGAACCGCCACAGTGGCAACAAGACCGGAGGAGCTGTCCGACCTGACTATGTCATGACTACACGCACACGCACACACACACACACACACACACACACAAACACACACACACACACACGCACACACACGCACACAGACACACACGCACACACACGCACACAGACGCACACGCACAGCCATTATGTTATAGGAGAATACAAGCATGGGGAGTGAGGAGACACACTCCTCGGCCTGTTTGGTGAAGTGAATGTGTGTGTGCACTGTACATATGCTTCTGTCTGTTCCATTTGAGCCCATTTTGGCTTTCATTAAAATCTGATACCTTCATCCATCTGTTCAAGTGGGAGTGTGTGACAGCAAAAGGGGTGTGTGTGTGTTTGTGTGTGTGTGTCTGCAGAGTTGGCTGTGCCTCCTCGTTCGTGCTCTTCTTCTTTATCTTCTCTTTCTTTGTCCTCTCACTTCCTGCCCGTCTCCCTCTCTCTCTCCTCCTACACCTCCTCTTTGTCCTCTCCTCTAATCCCTCCCACGCACCCTCCCGCCTGTCTCTCCTCTCCTCTCCTCCTTTCATCTTCGGATACAGGCAGAGCGGAGCCGAGCCTCCTCTGAAGACCCACCAGGTGTGGTGCGTCTAACAAGGACGGGTATGAGTGTGTAAAATGTGCTGATGGTCTTTCTACCCACTGCTTGTTGTTGGAGCTACCATTTCTGCATGTTTTCTGTGTAGTGAATGCGTAATTGTGCGAGTCCTTCTTCCCCAGGGCCCAGTCCAGTCCAGGCCCATTTACACTGTAGCCAACCAAACCAGCAGTGTATCGATAATCTATTAAATGCACACACACACACACACACACACACACACACACACACACACACACACACACACACACACACACACACACACACACACACACACACACACACACACACACACACACACACACACACATTCCTCTTACCTGCCACTTGTGATCACACACACTGGGTGTGTACGGACAGAATAATTAGACGGCCCAGATATTGTCTTGTCACCTAAAAACGAAACACAAATAAGTAACAATGTAACACAAAGACCTTTATACAAATCTATGGTTACAATTTACTGCAGTTTTGAGTCTAATTAATTCTAATTAATAAACTCCATTAATACTACAATAATTGAGAACTGCACATTTCCCAACAGAAACCTGAACCAACATGTTTGTGTGTAAACATTTAAATAAACTCAACGTAACACAAATGCATCCAAACAGGTATTTCCATACAGGTGGAATTAAAAGGAAACAATGAAAACTTTCCAGGAAACGTTTGTTTGTATTTAACCTGGTAACACACTGTACAAACACAAAGGCAGCGAGACACAACGTTTATCAACTCCAAAGACAAAACAACGGCATAAATAAGATCTGATGTAATTTTGCCTCCGAATCTGAAAATGAGGACGAACATAGACACCGGCTTGCAAAGATAATAAAGCAAACAGAACCCAATGTACTGGTCAGGTTCACAGGCTGGCAGCGATTACGACTGCCAGACAACACATACACCCACTGCCACTGCTGTAGGAATGCAAACTAGACCACACACGCAAAAATAACAACCTGACGATAATACATAAATAAGATACTAGCATGATGTAAGACGGTGCAATGTCAGACATCACCATAATTACAGCCAAAGCCTGTTTAGCGACCAGTTAAGTAGGACAGGAGGAGCTAAGCCTCGGAGATGCAGCTTGTTTACAGTTGCAGTCGTGCACAGATGAGTATTTAAACATACTGACTGTAGCCACATACAGAAAACAACCAGCTGTTCTGGCAAATAAAGTCCGGAGGGATCATGGGAAGGTAGCAACAACACAGGACAGGGACTACATGCTGAGGCCGCTGTGCCCCACAGTGCAGGGATTCGCCAATCGCACCTTTATTTGGTTAACATTTGGGTTTTGGATGGCAGCAACAGGAAAAACAAAAGATTAGCGAACAAGCTGCTTTACAAAGAGCAGCACAGAGAGACTACATCAGAAGAAAGGGAAACGAAGCTCAACGTATATGTTGAATGGCCATCCAGACGGAACTTCAGCAAGTCAGTGCCAGTCCACATTCTGAACCTATTACAACAACGCTGCTCAGCAGCAAGCCGGCCCATCCTGCAGTCCAGACCGGGCACCTGCTATAATCTTTGACACAATAAGAAACAGTAAATGCTTCAAAGGGGGGCCTGTACGTCCTGAAATCCCGTATCATGCACAAAGTGGAAAAACCGTTTAAAAAGTGCTGAAAGGGATCGAGAAGAAGAAGACAGAAATTGGGAATTCCTCGTCAGATTATCCTTTTTTCTTAAACCGCTCCACAGCCAAAGAGAACAAGAAAGGTCGGGGGAGGAGGGCAGTCTTGGTTTAAGAAGCTGCTCTGTGGATCTTGCTGGGTTTGCACTTCCCCTGCAGACATGTTTTGTGCATGTCGAGGAATGCACTCGCTCTGCTTCTCCGTTGTAAATTCCCTCCTCCCACCCCCTCCCTCCCTCCCCTCCCCTTCTTTAGGGAACAGAGGTCTGTAGGTAGAGACAGACAGCGGGGCTAACTCACAACAGCTCCCGTGATCTGCCTGACAACAGCCCGAGGGCCCGCACACGGGCACATACACCGACGTGCGTGCACACAGTCACAACAGAGGGAAATAAAGGACGGCAAAGAGGAGCGAGGAGCCCCGGGACTGAGCCTTGAGGCACTCCGACCCGTGACAAAGCACCAGCAACACCTTCCCCTCCGGCCCCTCAGCCGGTGAGCCCGGCTAACCACCGGCTGGAAGCTGCTCCACTCCTGTTTGTTAACTGCCTTTGTTTGGCAGAAAACAATGACTCGGCCCCCGCTCTCTCTAATTTACAGGGGAGTTGGCTCATTCCTCCAAGTGGAATGTATAGTGGGAGCAGCTTGCATTTCATGACAGGGTGGAGAGATCTGTGTCGATGGGGGGGGGTTATCCGGCCAGTGTGGGGCTGCGCTGAGGGAAAGGGTGAGTGAGTTTAGCAGCTATTTTTAGATAACATGTCATTTCAAACTCGTGGTCAGTTCCTGTGCAATGAAACGAAACACCAGTAAAGATATGTGCACTGTACTGACAAAACCTGCATAATAACCCACAACCTGCAATAAAAAAACACTACACAGCTGTGTTTAGCAAACAAAGTCTTACTCGTGCACTCAAGAAAATCCACATTAAGCAGTGCAAAGTTAAAGCAAACCCAGCGTGAGACAAATCCATATCTTCATGCAGAACTGTAACAAACAAACGCACAATAAAAGCAGACTGGGAAGGAAAAACACGGGGACCGCCGAAGCTCATAAAAGCATTTGCAAAGAGCCGCTCCTGCTTCGCTCAGGCTCACCGTCACCTCACCCAACCTGAGGCTCCGGCCTGCAAGAGCTCGCACACAGGCCCAGAGAAGCACAGAATGGAGCTGGAGACGCAGAACGCAGAGCGACCGCCTCGGCGAGTCGGTGCAAAGCCTGGAATGAAAGGAGATGAAAACGAACGAGAAGGCAGAGAGAAACCGAACATATGGCACACGGGGACCTAGTTTCCTGCGTTTCCCCTCATCTCACACACCTGGGACCATTATTCCTCATGGAATCAACACCCAACTAAAAGTCTTTAATTAGAGCTCTCTCTCCCTGCTGCTCGTCTCATCTCTCCGCCGTCTTCCCTCAGCACTTTCTTCCCAATCTGTTCACTCGCTTTTGTTCCTGATCCTAATGATGTTAAACTAACCGGAATATGTTTCTGCAGCTCTTACCCATCAACTAACCATGGAGATTAACGAGCATTTGGGGCCAATACACATTCAGGTATTACGGTCGCTGTGGCTTTGCATAAAAAACTATTCATACAGGCCGTGGCCTGATAAAACAATGATTAACCTGGAGCGGAACAATGGGGAGACAAAGGTGTGGAGACGCACAAAGTCAATGTGATCCACACGTATCAAACATGGTGGAGGCCGTGTGATGGCACGGGCATGTATGGAGCCAGGTCACTGGTGATTATTGATGACCTGACAGCTGATAAAAAATCAGGGTCAATTCTGAAGTTTGTTGTATTTTATTCTATGTTCAGACGGGGCTACAGTAAATCCTTATCCTCCCGCAAAATTCAGTATTTCTTTATAACTAAAACCCTGTGTTCACAGGTAAAGCAGTTGATACTGAGCACCATGTGTGTGTGAGGACTCCTGCACATTGATTCATATTCAATATTTATTGCTCATCTGTAAATCTGTTGTAAATATTTAATATTATCATTTGTATTAGTCCTATAATTAAGTGCATGTGTGCCTTATTCATAAACATACAGATATGGACATTTACACGTTTCCTATTTTTAGATAAAGATACTGACATGATCTAAATACTGCATAAAATATGTTACTAGCGACCAACCAGTGTGTGATATGTGACTGTAATAAAGCCTTAGCTCACAGGTTCACGACAGCCATTATCATGAATTATACTTAGTTTAATGAGAGCTGAGGGGCTAACTCGTGCTAACTCGTGTCCTGTCAGCGATGATAAAAATGGAGAAAAAAGGAGATGGAATAAGGAAAAATGTCATATAAGACCAATATGTTCATTAAAGATATTTGCTTTGAAAACATTCAGAGGACATTTCTGCTTAAAGTGCCTTAAATTTACCGCTTCATCATTTCATGCCATGTGACTGGATTGATGTTCAGCAATTGCAGCTCTTTTGTGATTTACACATTCTGTACGAAACTAAGAGCTAAAAAGTCGTGAAATTGTGTTGAAACAACAAAGTGAAACAAAAGCACAAAATGAAAAGGGAAGAAAATCCCACGACTGTGTTTAATTTGCTGTTGCATGTGTCGCTCCGCGGTTCTGGCTGTTTCGCTCTCTCTGGTCAGCATTTGTAAGCTCCCACCTTTCGCCGCCTGGTCTGGTTGCTAGGACACCTGCTTTAGACTAGTGCAAAGGCTTGACTGTGTGACCTGACCTCTGACCTCACAGATCTCTAACCCTCATGACTTTAGTGGTGGTCTGGCACTTTATCTTGGTGACCGGTCCCACCTCACTGGTATGCAAGCATGCACACACAGCAGCTGTGGGGGAAACGTGTGTGTGTGTGTATGTGTGTGTGTGTGTGTGTGTGTGTGTGTGTCCAATTATCCTACTGAGCTGTTTACATTCAAACATTTTTATGGCTCAGAGGACCATTGAGTCTAAGGGTCAAGGGCTGCTCAACGATATTAAGGAAACACTAAATCATCACAGTAAAACACCCAGTCAGACACAAAAAGGTAAAAATCACAGTAGCTATGGTTTGGCCTAATGGAAACAGACGTTCAGCTGCCTTGACTCAGCATCCACATATTCATTTTAGAGTGCGCTCAGTTTGATGTCAGGCAGAATGGAGAGTCAGACAACACAAATGAGACGTGGCAGCCACAGACGCGTCCTCTCCCCGCGTCCTCCCTGAGGGTGACCGACTCTGCTCGAGTTCTGCGCTCCGCCTGTGTTCCCGTCACCACTGGCGGCGCGAGGCCGTACCTGCGGCTCTGCAGGGCCGAAGCCTCTAATGTGACCTGTGCTCACAGCTCAGCACCCCGCGGCTCCATTGGCGGCTCTGCCTGTTCACAGAGAGTGTGTGTGGCAGGCGTGAAAGAGTCTGGAGACAGAGCGGGGCGCGTTAGCCTGCCTGCAACATCACAGCATGACCATTTAGTTGATGGGCCAGTGGTCTGGGAGGCACATCGAGCTCCGCACACTACCAATCTCCCTGATGAAATCCATGCAATTTATATTGTTTCCGCTCACAGTCACGTTCTTTTGGTTTATATAATTTATCCAATGTGATTTTTTTCCCTTTTCTTGTATGATGCAATCCTGTCGCCCGAGGTGCCTTTTAATAGGTGCGAACATGACAGACAACACATACAGAACCCGATGTGTTGCGCTTGACATTTTATCAGTAACTCTGCAGCCCAAATGATTTGTGCTGAGAAAAATCTTACTGGCACTGATGCACCACTCACCTTCACACGCGCAGACTAGAGCTCAGGCTGGTGTAATGTTTGCATCATACAGTGTAATGCAAACCTAATGTGTGGATTCTATTACGGGATATACGGAATATAGATTATCATACAGACATTACAGGATCAATGGAGCCGATGGAAATGTGCAAACCGTTTACTCATAGACTTTTATCCAAGTCTGCTTATAAGGACATGTTTGCCTACTAGAAGTTTTAAAAGTCTATATGATATCTATAAACTACCATGACTATCTGCAGATTCATATTTATAAGTTAGCTTTACTTTTTATTAGGGTTCTTTCTAACCTTTCTGTGTACTATGACTACTAGTACCTGCCTGTCAAAATGTGCAAACCCAACACAAATCTGAGCGTTGCTGGTGAAAGGGATGCACAAACAAGACAGCACAGCCACACTTGTCTTCTGCAGTGTTTTGAATATGATCCAACACCAAGTCTATCAGCAAAAGTATTCCACTAAGTTCAAATCTGCAGCAGGAGCTTCGACTGCAGTTTAGGGCTATAAGTAAGTAGGCAATAAAGAAAAGCTCCACATATGGGGGCCACTGGGAAAGGGCAGGCACCTGGACCGCTGCCCAGTTTATCCTACAAACACACACATACATGCACTGGTACTTGGAACTGGCAGGTCATTATTGCATTACTCACGCACGCGCATGAGCACCCAAACAAACCCATTCACTAGTTATAGAACGGCCACATAGAGTAAACACTGTCTACTAAACTCCTGCCGCCACAGATATTATAATGACATGACATATTACACTGCACACGTGCATCATGTGCCTTCATATGTTTGGCTGATTGGAGTGAGAATCAACAGAATCTAGAAAAGCACACAGAAACTGAGGCGCACGCCCCAGAACAGCTGAGTCAGCATGTCGGAGGAGAAGAGAGCAAGACAGGCCAGGCCTGGAACTAAGACACACACGCACACACAAACTTTAATTATCATTACAATATGTTGACATGCTGTATAGCCGCTAGTTCTGAAATGTGCACACACTTATAGACACGACCAGGAACAAAGGAAAAGCTGCGAACAGCATGAAACAGGCTGCACACACACACACCCCACATAAAATCCAAGACAAGAGGGGACACACACGCACGCACACACACACGCGTTGCTTTGCATCTGGCTCCCCTTAGAGCGCGGAACAAAAGAAGCAGTATGTGCAGTGAGTGTGTGAGTGTGTGATCTGGTCACTGCTTTGATAGCTGGCAAATGGAGAGGAGGTTCAGCCATAACTCCAGACAGGAGAAAGAGAGGGGCCGGCCGCTGTCAGATGCACAAATTCAAACCACATGCAGCTGTTCAGCATCTGCCAGCGATGCACGTGACACACACACCCAAAACACGCACACACTTCTGCCTGTGTGAGGACACTCACTGACATAATGCATTCCGTAGCTGCTTGCACTAAACCCTAAAAAGACCCAACTGTAACCTCACCCCGAGAACGTAGTCTGAAGTGCACGATAAACAAACCGCTGCGCTCCCACCAGCACGGAGCTCGGCGGGCTTGTCTTTAAATTCTGAAATTTGAGAACTGAAGAAGTGAATTGAGGTGAAGTCACTCGGATTTGTTTTTGTGTCGCCCACTTGACCCATTCTAATTTTCGTTAAAGCCATAAAGGCTGTTGCTTTTTGTGAATGGCGCCTGAAACAGGTTCAATACAACTACTGTGTACTTTAGTTACCTGGGCAGACCAATCTGAGGAGTGTGTGGCTCACGAGTGACTTGTGTGTCATTTTGTGATGATTTTGGACACACACAGCTCCATTGAGGCATTGTCTCCATTCAACTGACGTCTGCCTGCGTAGGAGCGTCAGGGCGCCTTATCTTACTTGCTTACTCCCACTTTATCTGCTGGACAGTTTCACTAGATAGTCTCAATAGATCACAGGGAGAAAGGGGAGGGAGAGGGACGCGACATGATGCGAGGCCAGGTCGCTCCAGCATTTGATGTTACAGTTTAGGGCCGAACGGGGGACAACTTCAAAGGCCGCTTACGGAGCAGGAGGCGCACGTCTTTATCGAGGAATGTACGTGGGCATAAAGCGGCGCTATCAGTCCGCGCGTCAACAGGAAAAACTGATTTCACAAAGTCTTTCAGCGCTGTGAGAGGAACAATGTCTGAGTGGTGTAATATGACACGGCGCATTAGCTGCAACAGAACCCGATTAAAGCCTGTAACACAGGAGCAGATAATTCAATTCCTTTTAACTATAGCATTACAGCGGAGGACGCGAAGCTGAGGGTCTTCCTATTAACGCGTCGAGCTCTGATGAGAAGATGCTTTGAGACGCGCGGCACTGGAAGCGACAGTAAATTTAACGTGCGACGGCTGCAGTGGGCACCGGTGGTTACATCCGCGGCCTCCGCAGGGCCGACGGGTCACTAACATTAACGGTGCACGTGTGTGAGCTGGGAGAATGAACCGAGGTTGCTACGAGGCCACACAACTGCACGGCAAACACACACTGACAGGCGACCGGTTCAACACACCCCCCCGTTGGCTCAACTTATTTGGAAAATGTGAATAATTCCCGAACCGCCTGTTGTGAACATCCATCACTGTTTACGGAGGGACCCTCTGACTCAGCTTCTTTCCAAAGCTCCCCTGCATAAATAGAGATGCGGGCTTAGCAACAGTTGGGACGGCGCATTTTTTTTTTTGGCGATTTATTTGTGCGTGTCGCCCGTTAGACTCATCGCTGTGTAGGAAACAGACGTCGTTCATCCTGTGAGTCAGGCAACAGCTGGATGCTTCTAAACAGGCCCCTGATAAGTCACTTATAGTTTCCAGGGGTTTCCCCCCAGACCTGGATCGGGGGATGAGCTGCCGGTGTGTCATGCACAGTAGAAGAGACGACTCCGGTCACGTGTGGGTGGCTGAGCTTGTGATTCAGGGTCATTAAAAGAAAAGGAGAGTGACCCAAAGTATAAATAAATAGAGCGGAAATGAGGAACGCAAAGAATGAGGGTCATTTAAAAGAAAGAATGAACCATTCATCCTTCGCTTGGAAGTTTGGGGAGTCAACCAGAGCTATTGTCTTTTTAAAATGCTTATACTCAAGGTGATTAACCAATGTACGTGTGTGTGTGTGTGTGTGTGTGTGTGTGTGTGTGTGTGTGTGTGTGTGTTGTGTTGTGATGTGGTTTTAGGGTTAAAATTAAATTTTTGTTAGACATTTGCCTTTGGTTGTGAGAGTTGGGAAATCATCATATTATGTCAATGACTGTCCTCACAATGATGGAAGTACAAGGCGGTGTGTGTGTGTGTATGTGTGCATGTGTCTGCGTGTGTGAGTGACAACAAATGAGTGAGAGGGAGAAGGTAGGATGAGGAAGAGCAAGAAATAAAAACAAACAGAACAAGCAGTAAGTGTTAAAAGAAAATAAACAAGAAAAAAACCCAGGAACGGGTCGACGATTGAAGACTACAGCACAGAATAAAGAGGCGAGCGACGGGGAAGATGGTGAGATAAACAGAGAGCGTGGAGTGTCTGGCCGCGTCCCAGCTTTGTCTCTGGTCCCGGAGGAGGGAGGCTGGCAGAGGCAGGCGGCCTGGCTGCTCTGGCCCGGCGCCAGGCCACACACTGGGCCGCGCTGCCCAGGAGCAGCCCCGGCCTGTCGGGGACGGGGGTGGGGGGGTGAGGGGTGAGGTGGGGGCCCGGGTCTGCTGCAGCCCAGACACTCCACACATCTGGACCCTTCGGTCCGGTGAGGACCCTTTGAGGGGTTAAACCTGAGCTGCGGGGGCCTCTGCGCGACGGTGCGAATCCCACAACGTCAACACAGTCACGAGCGCCGACGCCGCAGCGCTGCCTGGGTGCTGCTGCCCTCGCGTGCCACCGGCGGCTCTGGTACCGCGCCGTCACCCCCGCCCGTCGCTGACCTGTGGGAGTCGCATCGCCGTGTGCCGCGGTGACGCAACACGCCGGCGAAACAAAAGGGCCGCTTATCAGGACGCTGCTAAACGGTGCCACCAGTGGTGGAAACCTGCCCGGCGCACGATTTACCAAGAGCACGGCTGTGGGTCTGATGTCGCGCCACCAGAGGGATGAGTGGCGACTCGCTACAGCCAGGTGTGCGTTTATTATGTTATTATAGCGTCTCACTGTTGAATAATGAAAGACTCCAGTGATCACGCGCCTGGTGTTCACTACATAAACATGCACCAACATTCAACATTCACTTTCGGCCAGGCCCATATCATAAAACCACCATCATAAAATGATCAACACTCAAATACTGAAATATAGATTCATGTTCATTATTGGACCAACTGAGTTCAAACATGTTCCCAGTAAACAGTATTTAGGCACTGATCATGGCCATGGATGTGTCAGCCGAGGTTGCCACAGTATTAATGACACATACTAGTGATCATGCACGTGGGCCTCCTTTGTGCGCTGCTCGTTTTAATCTCGTTTCCCCGTCTTCCTTTTCCTCCAGCTCGTCTGTGGTGAATGCACGTCCTGTGTGTCCGTGTGCGTGTTCATGTCGTAGCATCCACCGGCCTGAGGCCACAGAGACGCCCGCGCTCCATTTTCCGGCTGCCCGGACAGGCCAATCAGCAGCGAGCACAATCGCTGCATATGGATTACATCACCGATTTGGGGAAAGCGTGAACTCGCAAAGTGTTTGTTTCCCGACGTATGCAAACGTTTCGGAGCCTGGAGACTGTGCGCGCTCGCATCCGGTGTCGGCAAGAAAAAAAAAAAAATGACCTCTGTCATGGACGTACTATCACTAAAGCTCGAGTTACAGCCCAGCCTTCATCTCACTGTGGAGATATAAGGTTACAGCTGGCTCCAGACAGGGAGGCTGATACTCCTCCTTCCCAACCTCCCTCTCACCTGACCGGAGGAAGGGAGGACGACAGGAAGGAATAAAAGGCTGAGGCGGGAGGAGGTGGGGTGAAGGAGCTGAGAGGAGGAGAGGTTAGCAGGATGCCAGACATACATAGACAGGTGGAGGTTCATAGCGGGGGAGATGACAATGAGCGATTGTACTGTCCACCATCCGAGACGGCTGATACACTCTATGCGCGGGAGGAGACATCAGATACGGGACGACCACGGCGCTCTATAGACTGAAACCTAAGATGGTGGAAGACGCTTACAACCACTCGCGGCCTAATCCCATTCCATTCTCACCCCACTCAAAGCATGCTGGGGGCGCTGGTCCTGCCCCAACAACCCCCCCCCCGCGTGCCTTTCATTGATGAGATCACTGGTCAGGAGGTCGAAACATGTCACAGGCCAAAAAAGGGGAAGAGGTTTAAACAAACGCGTAAACAGACCTGTGCTAATTCAGCACATAACACACGACTCACCAAAGGCGAAGCCAGCATCGACCGCGACGTTAAACTCCCCCCGAGTGGAGTAAACGCGGGCTCAGAAAGTGCAGGCGACCGTGACTAACCGCCTTTGCAGGGATGGAAACCCGTCTCGCTACTGGGACGGCAGGAGACAGCGAGCGTGTGATGGTGCAGCGCTCCCAGACGTCTCCTCTCGGCTGAAAAGCTTTCCTTCAGGGGCCGTGGACGCGCGTCTAACGAGGCTGGAGATCGGGCTGAGAATCTGACAGGAAGACGCAGCGCCGCTATTAAATGCATCTCGTGGTCAGTCAGTGGTCGTTTCATCTGCTAAAGCTCTCCTACCGTCTCCAAGCAGTCCAGTTTGAGGCCATTCGCACACTCTGCATTTAAAACACTGCATCTACGTCTCTCCAGTTCCTCGCTTCTCATTCACGTGCAGTTGTGATGTTTCCGGCAGCACATCGGAGGCCGCGGGCCCCGACTCCTGCAGCTCGACAGGGGAGAGAAGCGCCGTCTATATTTTTACATTAAGTAAAGTGGGCCCACATTTTCACAGGGAGCCAGGCAAAAAGTCACGGGTAAAAATAACACAGAGAGACACAGCTGGAGGGCGGCAGGGGTGCAGAGCAGCGAGACGGTGCACGTGGAGGAACAGAGGGAGAGAATTCATCTTTGTTCGCTCGCGCTCCCTGCAGCTCCGCGCTCTTCAAAGCCAGCATTATGCTAAACTGCATAATCACCCCCCCCCCCCTTCCATCTTCCTCTGACATCGCACGTCCACGTCTTCATCGCTCCCCCGGCGCTGCCTTCGCCGTCATCAGAGGGATGAGAAACCGCCCCGGTGCTGCGCGGAGGCAACGCTCGCGCACTGGTGAGGTCTCTCCGGAAACAGAAAACAGAAAATGCACCGTGACACCTGCTTCGACCCTCGCGTGCTTTCCATCTCTTCGTTTTTTTTAAACTTCCAACCCTAGCACGTGGGGGCGAGTGAGGTCGCGGTGACGGAGCTCGGTGTCACGGCGACAGCCGTCTCGAGCGCTTGAGCTCGTTTCTGGCCCGGTCGTATTGTCCTGCCTTTGTTTTCAGTCAGACACAGGACGCAGCAGTAGAAGGAAGGAGTCAGAGGAGGACTCTGATGCTTTTCTCTGTCTGAGCCGAGTGGATGCGTGGGAAAAGTGTGTGTTTATTTCTGATTCTAGCTCACTGCCGCCTTCTCCTCCAAACCGCCCAACTACCTGTGCAATGGCCTCCATTCTCATAAGGCAGAAAAGTATTTAGGCCTGTATTCAGTGCACTTCTTCATCTTTGTCATGGTGCTTGAAGCATTGCTTGTGTTTCCTGGTAATTACCTAAACTCCAGATTAGAGGGCAGCCCATTTCCTAGTTATTACTGTTGCAGTTTAAATTAATTACTCTATGTGATAGCAGGTTATAGCCCTAACATCACCCATCCGTCACTCCATTATTCTGTGATCTTTATTAACTAGAAGCCACAGCCCGCTTGGTGTTTGGATGCTGACACAAACTGATCAAACTCAGGCTCACAGTTACTGCGCTGTCAACATAAGGAGTAAAAACATCACATGCTTTGCATTAAATGAAGGCTGTAAAGAAAGAAGTGGCTCTGGAAACGGTCTGCATCTTTTATTTACACACACATCCCCTCTAACAGTATCAATAGGACGACCATGGTGATAACCCAAATGAAACCAGTGGGGGAGCTAAGAGACAGCTGAGGCTCCAGCTTTTGATCTCGTGCCACGCACGCATACACGCAGACACACACACAAACAGACACGCACTCTAACAAGGCCAAAAAAGCCCATAACTGCTTTGTTTTCACATGAAGTGAGTGAGTGCCGCCCCCTCCCCCTGCTTTTCATCCCTCCTCTGCCTACTGTACATCAGTCACTCTGAATAAGTGATGAGTTTTATTATGAATGAGTGCTTGGGGCTATATCAAAGCTGTGGTCCGCGTGTTATGTCATCTCAAAATACAGCTAGGCTCTATTAGCAAAGTCTAATTTATACGGTAGGATGCCTGGGAGCCGCAAGCGTTACACATCCATTACTTACACATGCAGACAAACAAATCCAAGAACGAACAGACAAGAGGAAGAGAATGCGTACTCTGAGAGAAACACTGAACAAAGAGAGGATGAGAGCCAGGAAACAGGAAGTGTGGAAGGAGGAAACGAGGAGGAGGAAGGAAGAGGGGGCGGCGGAAACAGAAAAATGTGTAGAAGTCTGTAGGAGCCGAGCGGATGTTCCATTTCAGAGTCCGTTCCATGAGGTCAACAACATTCTTGTCTAGCCGTGAACAAAAAGCTTTCTCTTCATGTGTTTCTGCTTCGTCTCGAAAAGGTCGCGACCTGGAGGAGCAACATGTAAATCACCGCACACACATGGATGACAACTCCAGTGATGACTCTAACCCACAGGCCACGACACGCACAGAACCCTGGCCCGCGTGTGTCCAAGTCAGGCCCGTGCTGCCTGGTGCCATTAACACACAACACACAACATGTAGGAAACGTGGACAGATTTAAACGTACAGGTTGTGTGTGAGAATACAACTAAAACTGGAGAAATGGACAGAGACCCCTAACGTGCACCTTGGATGTAGAGTTGTCATGGCAACCTCTAAAGCCCCACACAAAACAAATCGCACAAAATACTTTATCTTTTAGTTCAGGGCGTGAACAGCGGTGATGAGCGGCAGCTGGGTGGAGGCGACGCGGTCCTAAACGCTTGCCCGACGCCACCTGGCTAGTGTTCAAACGCACTCGACTCCGGCGGGAGGAACCCCTGGAGAGCTCACCCTCGTGAACTCACACACGTTAAACACACATGCACACGCCTTCGCACGCCCCCAGTCCAGAAGAACTACTCCGTTTCACACCCGACGACGAGACGAGAGGACTAAAAATAACCGCCAACAGGAGGAAAGAAATCCCGGGTCAATACACACACACGCTATTAATAAACAAAACACTCGCACAAACTTCTGTGGATGCAGCCCCAGCCTCACACAACAAGGAGTATGAAATATTCAGTGAATTTTTTTTTTTTCCAACATGTGCTCTTTCCCCTTTCGCACGTGTAGAGTGCAAAAACAAAAAAAAATGCAGGGGGAGAGAGACGGGGAGACAGGAAGGAGGGGGAGACGGAGTCAATGAGGGCAAAGGCAGAGCGAGCAGCGGGAGAGGAGGAGAGAGAGAGAGCCAGGAACTGACTAGAGGGCGAGCGAGAGCGAGAGAGCGAGAGAGAGAGAGAGAGAGAGAGAGAGAGAGAGAAAAGCCAGCTGAATCTCTTCTAAGCTACCTTCCATAGCAACAGCCCTGGCTCAGCCACGGCGCCATTGGCCAGCTGACAGCATGCATCACAATCCCATGCATGGCTCGGCAGCCAATCAGGGGTTCCCTTGTAACTCTGCATTTTGGATTTCATTTTCACCATGGCAACACAACCCTGTTCTTGGCCCTGGACGTGGCCTCGGCAGCGTACACAAACGCACGGCAAGCACATAACAAAGCGCACAGCATCTGCTGCGTGTACGTGTCCGCGTCGCGGAGCCCACCGGGGCCGGGCCGGGCCGGGCCGGCGCCGCTCTGTTCGGCGCCCACCGCCACTCGTAGTGAGCACGAGCAGCGTGAGCGCTGTCACATCCAGGCTTGCTCCATCTGTCCGCGTGCAGCTTCACATGGAACCAGCGCATCCTCACGCGGCTCTGAAGCGGTTCTGACGGCGGTTCTGATGGCGGCTGAGGGCAGAGCTGGAAAAACCTACTGGATCCGTGCAGTCTTTTCCTACTTAGCCATGTCACAACAATGCTCAGTTGCTTTTTTATGTTGCAACACGGAATATCCAAGAATAATAGGAAACATGTGAAACAGGAATTACACTGAATAAAGCTGCTTTCACACTGGAAACTGTGAGATTTTCCTCTGTCGACATCAACCGGACTCACTCTGTTTTACATCTGAATGAGTTGACGTATTCTGGCCACTGAGTGATGTGTAGATGTTTAAATCATGCGACCAGTCCAGTTTATGGGTAAACACAGACGCCTACTGCTTTACACCTTCATACATCATTTCAAACGGGACAAACAACTCCACGCAGCGCAACACGAGTTTGACTTTTTAAAGCGAAAGATTCATAAAACGTCTTCTCCTTTTCATCGATACAACAAATCTGATTATTTGGGGCTTGGCTTTTTAAAACAACCTGACAACCCAATTTGCGCTTGATTATTAGGTTTTACCTGGTACCTGAGTCATAGCGTGCTAATGCTAATCATGCAGCTGTGGAACAACCAGATGTGGTCCCACATGGTTCATACCTAACTGATCCTGGAGGTTTCTCTACTGAGACGAACCGAGAACAAGACGCACTGTGTAAAAACGTCTTTTCAGTTTTAACACTTGGAACATTCTCTCACATGCGATAAAATCCCGATCCCAAACTAATGCTCTACTACACACGAGAAAGATTTACTTGCTGAGATTTACGGGTATTAATCTGTTTTACAGCTCTGTGAGATGTGACTCCTTTAACATCACACTTCATGCACACACACACACACACACACACACACACACACACACACACACACACACGCACACACGCGCGCGCGCATGCACGCACAGGGTAACGAGCTACATCCTCTTTTCTCTCCCAGCGAGGTGAGACATATAAAGGGTGTGTGAGGGAGGGAGGGAGGGAGGAGGGCATTAAAGATATAAAGACGGGAGGAGAGAGACGGAGGGGGGCAGGAAGACAAAGAGAGAAGCAGCGAGAGGTAGAGGGATGGAGCATGAGACAGGCCGGCTCCTGGAGAATGAGCAGGAGGAGAGACAATGAATAGCAGCTCCTCTGCAGACAGACACATGATGAATGGGTCTGCAGCCTAAAAAGCCAGCGCGCGGACGACAACAAGACGTGTGTCTGTTCACCCCACCCAGTGTAACTACAGAAGCCATCCATCTGGGCCATTGTGGCCGCGCCGAGAGGAGGTTGATGCTCGGTACGCCGGCTCCTCCCACGCGGCCGCACACAAGCGTCAGCCCAAAAAAAAAAAAAAAAACAGCGCCCGGGGGTCAGTCGTCGAACTTAACAGCAGGTAATTAAAAGTAATAGCGGAGCTTCCCCTCGGCCCTGACCATGGGCCATGTATGCATTCCACCAACAGCAATTAGCCCGCCAATTACCCTGGGGCCTAATTATGCCCGCCGTCCATAGGAAGGCTCTGGGAGGGACAATAATGGCTCTTATGGAAGCCTGTGTTTATCTAAGTGATCAATGATTAGCATGATCACTGGGAAAGGTCAGCGCCTCACATGAAAGGCTGCCGGCCGAACCGGCATTTGGGGCCGAGCTGCGGTTAATTGGTAGAACAGTAGCAGAGTGCTGTTTTCTACGACACACACACACACACACACACACACACACACACACACACACACACACACACACACACACACACACACACACAGAGCAGACATTCCGGAGGACTGACGCCATATTTAGGACACTAAACCTAAACAATTACGGCTAAAGACGCTTTTAGCCGAATCCGTCTGAATACCGCCGGCTGATGGCTTTTATTTTATAAAAGAGGAAAGTCGCGTTAGTAAGTGCAGCGGTGCCAGCGTAGCTCTTGGTGGAAATCCAATGCACTTTATTTCAGCAGATTCAATTTGACCTGGAGCAGAGGTGCGCGCGCGGCAGTGGCCCCTCTAATCGCGTTAGCGGCCGCAAGAGCGGCGGCGGCGGCGGCGGCTGGCTTTCCAGGAACGCGCGCCCCCGCCGAGCGCGCCGCGCGCACGCACGGACGGCCCGCCGGCGCGGTCGGACCCGCGAGCACGTGCGCCCGGCGCGACCGGCGCGGGCTTTAAAGATGCGCGTGTAAACGTTTGTGAACGCACAAAGCGCGTGCACGCTCGGCGACGAGCTCGTTAACACGTCCGTGCGCGCATTCACGCGCCCGCCTCGCTCGCTTCCGGTCTTGAACGCTCGTGTTCCGGACGTGACAGCGTGTCGTTCAGCGCTCAGCGGCTCCGGGACGCATTCAGGCAGGTCAGTAGGTGAACGACACACTCACACACTCACTGACCTGGGTTCAAACACGGTCATCCACTACACTCATCTACACGTTGCGCAGGAACAAAGGGGCATTGACAGCACTTCAGCAGCACAAAGACACTGGTTTCTTCCCGTGATGTGCAAATCTAGCGAAGAGCAGATGAACTAGAAAGGGGTCCGGGCTCTGGTTCCACATGTGATCTACAGGATCCCTCCCCTCCAGCGCTCATCTCTCGCTAACTCGTCTGCAGCCTCCTTCTCCTCTCTCCCTTCGCTGGCCTCTGATGCACAAAGGCCGGGGGAGGCAGAGGTGGTGGAGTTGGAAGGAGGGGAAGGGAGGCACAAAGGGATGGGGGGGGGGGGGGGGGGGGCAAGGGTGAGGGGGTGGATGGGGGGTAACAGGGGGTCAAAAGGGGGGCCGCAGGGGTCCGTTGGGGGGCGGGGAAGAAACCCGAGAGGCAGAAAGGCAAAAGGAGGAGCTGAGGGGAAAGGATGGAGGCTCTGAGGGCGAGCGAGCGAGCTGTGTGTTGTTGTTGTGTGTGCAGCGCTGGCAGACGCACTCCGGACGGTTTGGAGGAGCCAGGATTTGAGGAGGTTTAGGCTTTCGCGCAGAAACGCACACAATCCGCGTAAGCCTTTTTGGCCACGTTGTCCGGGAGTGTTTTTAAACCGGCGTCTTAACACAGGCGCCTACAATGGAGAACGCGACCCGAATGACAACAAAAGGACAGTTGAGAACAGGTGTGAATGGGGCTCGGGAGAAGCTCGCTCACTTACAGACTCACCACTGTGCCAGCTTGTGTGTGTGTGTGTGTGTGTGTGTGTGTGTGTGTGTGTGTGGTAACAACAAGCGTAGGAATGTTACACAGGTGGAGAGCACTGGAATGCTGGTGCAGGGGGGGCTATTTACCTCACCCTCACCAGAATCAGTTACCTGCCTCATCCTGAGCTGCTGATGGGCCCAAGTCGACAGCGGCCCAATGCAAAAGGCTCATAGGCCTGTGACTCATGATGTCAGCTGGTTCGAGCGGCGTTTGAGTGTCCAAGCGCCTTGGAATCTACTAAAAAACACATAAAAGTGTTGTCATGGGTGTTATTGCTGTCAACAGTATTATCAATAAGTTTCATACAGCTTCTCCGAACACTGTAGCTCTACAGGTGCTAACAGTCATCACCTCATCTGTATTAGCTGACACACACACACACATGCACACACACTACACACCTAAATTACCACAGGCTCACACTAATCTTGCTTCATCTCAACTGCTATAAAACCACTCAGACACAGGTGCCGCTGCACATCCAGCCGTCGCACACGTACGCACAAACGGGCTGCGAGCCGACAAGAGGCAGTGACGGTTGGGAGAAGCAGGTCAAACAGCCGGCGCGGCGGAGGACAGGAAGCACGTTGGGCATCTTCCTCCCAGCAAACTGTCACCTCCACACCCACACACACACACACACACACACACACACACACACACACACACACACACACACACACACACACACACACACACACACACACACACACACACACACACACACACACCACTCTCAGCAAAGCAGGCCCGCATAAACCCAGTGCCCTCGTCCAGTAAGGTCACGTAACCGCATGGGAGGAGCAGCTCTCTCTTTATCTCCATCCCTCGTCTCCATCTCATGCCTCAATGCTTCACTCCATTCCCTGGGATGAAACCAACTGCGCCGAGTGTTCGAGGCTTCGATACAGACGATGCAGTAACACATTCACAGAGCAGGAGGTGGATGATGTCAGCGCCACCTCTCCTCGTTTCCCTCCTCACGCCACCGATGATGACAGAGGAGGAGGCCGAGGAACACTTTCTCCCCCCAGCCTCTTTCCTGTCCTCCTCCTCACCCACTGCTTCCTGCCGTCCTCCCCCCGGGCATCCTGACTCAGCCAACACCACCTCTCTTCCTGTTTCTCCCTCTATATCCTGCCCTCAGATCACTTCTTGCTTGAGCGAAGAGCCTTTTTTTTCTGCCTAATTCTGTGCCTACTCCCACATAATGTAGACATATGCTTTTATTCAGGTAACAGCGGCAGATCAAGGCAGACAGAGAATGAAGAAGATTTATTATTATGATAAATCTGTCGAAACAGTAATATGTGTGGATACAAGTAAAACCAATTAAACTGGAGTTTTTTTATAGCTCTACACAATATTCTCCCAGCAAAAAGACATTTCCTGTGCTGCCTCCACATATTGTGTGGCATGTGGTCGGCAAATGGACCGGAGCGTTTAGAAGAAAGGAGAGGAGGAGCAGCATGTAGACAGAGCACATGGGAAATCACAACATGCCAAATCTTGATGTCCTCTCCTGCACCCAGAGCAACGCTCAAACCGAGGCCTCCTGCTTGAATAGAAACAGATGCAAACTGGACAGTAGGTGCCATCAATTGTATCACGCACCACATCTAACGACATCTGAAATAACCTTTGTGACTATGTGTGAGTGCCAGTCCTTAAATTGCATCCATGGCCTTTTACAGCATTGGTTTTGTGTGGTCTCCTCCCGCTCTGCAAAGTGGAATTATGCGGCTGAACATGTGCCGCTCGTCTACCGTGTCTCAAACGAGACCCGTGCCCAAATAAACCATCAGACAAAAGTGGTTCAAGGTGCAACATATGGAATAATTTCACTCGCAGCCAGCATCAAACCCCTGGTTTAAGACTGCTGCCAGGCTCTGACGGCACACGAGGCTCAGATACTGAACTCCCTGCATTGAAATAGCTGTTGATTAGATGAAGCAGTACAGGCCTAAACATCTAACTGGAACATAAGAGAAGGCACCATGTCTAATGGGCCTCAAAACAAATCATCTTTCACAATGACTCTGCTTTAAACCAAGTAATGACGAAATTAAGTGTCAAGACTTTGATGAGACCAAAGAAGCAGAAGGGGCTAGTGGTTGTAATGGAAGTGTTCTGTGGTTCTTCAGGAGAATAGGAGGATGAAACCCTGAAAGGATGTTTGCTTTTGTGAAGTGGCAAAGAAAGGCATCGGCGGCCTGCTGCCGACTGGAGCAATGCATTAGGGGAGAAAAGGGAGAAAACGGGGGCACGGACACCGGACTGGTGTCCTGAGCAGCAACAACACACAGCTGTTAGGTCACTATGGGTCATGTGTGTGTAATATGAATAAGTCTTGTTAGTCTGCAGTCGAATAATAAAATAATTTAAATAAAATCTAATTTTCATCTCCACCTTACCATCAGTGATGGAGTGCCAGTCACATCCATTCCCAGGCTGTGACTTCCTATTTCTCGGACATGCCGGCGTTTCACTTATGGACTCAATCAGGCGCAGGTGGTCCCTCAAACGCAGCGCGGCGATAATGGGCCATGGTGCTTATTCCCATTCTGAATAGGAAATGCAAACACAGAGCCTTTTAGAACAGGAGAAAGTGCTGAGGTTTGTGTATGTGAGAACAGAACTACATGGAACATTGGGCAGCAGTACTGTAAAACAAGCAGCGGGTCATCGTGCTTTAATCTCCTGGCAGGATTCTGAAGAGGCGGCACTGAGCAAACAGCCACGTACAGACTCAGACCAGGGTTAGATTGTGTCCCCATCTAGAGGTGAAGACACGCTCATACACACACATAATGTACTTTAGTGTCAGCAGACGACGGAGCAGGTACCAGACTCCTCAAATGCCCATCATAAACGTGGAGAAATGAAAGTGACGAGCGAGAATATTTAAGTCCATTAAACAACTGAGGCAAAAACGGCAAACTAAACAATTAAAGTAGGAGACGCTACTGATGCGTGATCGAAAATTAAACGTGGTATTTGATGATTATTTAAAGAGCTTGATAAACCTACAGCGCCATTTCCAGCTTTACGTTAATAGTTATGGTAAAGATTCTCCTCATTGGTCGAATTAATAAAGAAACCACGGCCACCAGAGTCTTAACGTAAACAACTCTGAGCAGACACATGTCACGCCGAAGTGAATTGTGGGATAAATTGTGAGTGCTACTTCAGAGCCGTGGTGGGAAACCAGTAAATGACTGCACTGTCTGTCTCTCGGCGTGAGACGCGGCTGTATCTGACCAAACCAGAGGCTGCGTCGCCACCTAGTGGCCAAACGCCCAAACTGCTACAGCGATGACACAGAGAGGGGTGGAGACAGTGAAAAAAAAAATCAGAGGAAGGGAATTCAAACGCTCTTCCTGGAAATAGTAGAGAACCCGCCACAACTTCGCCACATGACATTTCAGACAGAAAATGCGACACCTCTCCCTCCTGCGGCCGCGAACCTGGATTTCACTCAGCTCGACGAGCACCGAAACACGTCGCAGAGTTGTATTTGTCACACCCGCCTCCCGGTGGTGCGTTTACAGACGAGTGACCGACTTTAACGCTAAGCGATTGCGACATCAGACACCACCTTCCCGTAAACTACCCGCTCCGGCCCGTAAGAGCGTGACATCACCCGCGCCGGGCTCAACGAAAGAAACATCTGCCATTTGGCGCAGTCAGTGCGAAAGCTGCGGCCGGATGGAAACTTCTCGAGCGTATTCATGCAAAGTTACGGCGCGTGACGCCGCACAAGCAATTATGTAACACAAGTGATAGAAAAACACCAACGTAGCTTTAAGTTCTGCCGGAGACGCGTTTAGAGACCCTCGGCTTTATGAGATTCACAGTTCTCTCCCACACTCGTGTTCCGAATGTTCCTTCCTCGGTCCGCAGCCTGTTTTTTTTACATCGTGTCCTCACTACACTGTGAGAATACAGTAGTTCGGGTTGGTTTCAACGGAGCCCCGCTGCTTCCCGTGTTCCGAGGAGGCGACGCGGCTTCACATGTCAGCGCTCCCGGATCCCCAGCGTGAAGCGCATCGTGTTTACCTCCTGTGTGCGATCGGAAACGTGCCGGGGAGGTGCCGCGAGGTGCCGTGTTGGACCTGTGTAATAGTGGGGAAATGTGCACAGCGGTCCATCTCCGTCTCCCGCCGGGAATGACGCAGCCCTCTCCCCTCCAAAAAACACCGAAGCCCGGTGGACGTCTAGAAACGAGTCCGGGTGCAAACGTCGACACACGCAGAAAAAGATCGCAGCCCGAGCTGGGGAGGGGGGGGGGTGTGCTTCGCCCATGGGCAAGGCATGACGGACGCACTCATCCCTGATCCCGCATCTCTGCACAGTCATCGCGCCTTTCTGGATGGTTGCACGGCTCTCTCTCCTTTTCCCTCTCTCCTCCCATGAACACCATCTGGTAAAAATCTGGAAGCGAGCGTTGCAGCGGCCGCGGATTCCCGAAGCGCCCGAAAGCAACTAACATCCGTCTCGCGCGGCGGAATGGTCCCCCCGCGATCCGGCCAAGCGCTCCTTAAAGAAATTGCGCAGTTTTTATTCCATTGAAACGGAGACTGTCCTCCTGTCCCCGCTGAAAGCCTCTTTGCCTTCCTCCTCCTCCCTCCCCTCTCTCTCCCTCTCTCTCTCTCTCTCTCTCTCTCTCTCTCCCCGCTTCTCCCTCATGCAGGTTTATTTTCGGTGGAAGACTCTTGGACATTCGCTGCCCCGCCTCCACAGTCGCTGGCGAACATACAGTGCAACTTGCCCAAATTCCAGTATCGACTACCCTTCAGCCAGGAACAACTGGACAACCCCCCCCGTAATTATTTGGGGGCTTGGAGCCACTTGAGGAGTTGCGTGGTGATCCTCATCCTGGGTCATTTCCCAGGGGGCGTTCAGGTGATGCCACTGGGGGCCACGCATCACCTCTGGTTGTTGTCCTCACAGCCGTTCCTTCAGAACACAGGACTGGTACACATGAAACTTTCCTCCAACACAGCAACCGTAGTCCAGCAGTCAGTCCCACAAACGCATCGCGTCTACTAAGCCGCCTCCCAGGCCCGTCGTCGTTACAGTCAGGCCTGAGAATAAGCCCATTTGACTTTGAATCCAGCATGTTGCTATGAGTGCACCCGTCAATCTCCCACCCAACGAGGGACCACCAGTACGCACGCACACACACACACACACACACACACACACACACACACACACACACACACACACATTCTCATAGACCTGGGTCTGATAAAGAGGCCCTCAAACCCTGAGGAAGTCTGTGTTTGGTCTTTCAGGGGGACAATCTCTAAGTCTGAATACAACCTTGAACCCCCCCCCCCCCTCCTCTGGTTGCCCTCTCTCATTACTGGACCATTCTTCCCTCCTAGCTCACTTTCTCCAGGGTCCTTCTCTTGTTTTCCCCTCCCTCCCTTTCAGGGGTTTGGGCTGAGTCTCTTCCAGTGGGGAAATCCGGGCCTTCTCTCTACACAGCGCCGAGCGACTCCAAACGGCTCGTCTGTGAGGCTTCATTAGAATTCATTTGTTTGAATAGGTTCATTTCTCATTCAGTCTCTCTGTCTGCTTCCTCCTCAGCTTAAGGGAGAAGTATATTAGCATAAAAATATCCTTTACCTCACCTTTACTCTTTGTGTTGTTTGCATTTGGGCCTATGTACGTTGGCCTTGTATGATATTATGTGTGTCCCTATACCAATATACTCACATTTGAAAATGCAAGTATTACTTTCTTTTGTTTGTGACAACCAGGAACAGGCTTGTTCGAGTATTTGTATAAATAAGAATCCATGGTCTTCAGAAATATTTTGCCCCCTGTGTTATGTTAATGTCAATTCCTTACATATTACAAAGAAATGTGAATAGTAATCAGTCATTTGATCCACATGTTAGAAGGAAGGACACCTGACACTTAAGAGTGAGAGACTAACTGTTATACACAGAAAGACTGTGAATATGAGAGAATAATGAATCAGATGATGACAAACAAGGGGGCAGAAAAGAGAAACAGACCTCACTGGAATTGGAAAGTGTTAATGTGGAAGTTGATGCAGGGAATGTAAAACACTGGAGAAGTAATATTTGCTGAACTTATTATTTTTATTACTTTTGTTCATTTAAAACCAAAAGTTCATAAATAGGGTAATCATAAAAAAACACATATGAAGTAATAAAGTGTTTAAACCTAGTAATGAGCAGGAGCATGTGTGAGGGTGTGTTTGTGAAGGCCTTCAGTTGTCCAGGCTCATGAGGAGAGCGGTGCCTCTCTTGATCCAGTGATCTGGCGTCACGGCTCCAGACTTGAGTTCTACACCGACCACAAAGGACGCTCGGCCCGCCTTGCCGGAGCGCACTGGGAAGTAGTAACACGGACACAGGTACATACCTACCAAACGCCAGTTAAAGGGGGTTAGAGAAAATGAGAAAACAGACAATAAGGAGAGTGAATCAGGCAGTTCTGACAAAAAGCCCCCAACAACTCACTCTTTGCCATCTTCTTGCGGTTTTCCACAGGTTTGAAGTGGATGGTGGGCATGGGACACACCATCTGCATGGGTTCAGCTTCTACCAGACACGCGTTCTTCTTGTCCCAACCAGCACCTTCCAGGTACAAACCTCGGACAAACACTCCGTCCTTGAGGGTGGACCGGCACAGAGGGGACGGAAAAAACAGAGAATCACACGAGGAGGAGGAGGAATTGTCCTATCAATTGAGTAATGGCCTACAAGAAATGAGGGAAGAAGCTCCACGTCCGTGCAGAGGAACTCACCTTGGGTGGGTAAAGGAGGTTGCTGTCGTCTACGGTGGACACTATGAACTCCCAGGACAGCATGTCCACTGATATCTGCAAGAGCGGGTTCACACAGTGTTAACCAAGACATTGTTACTATCCACAAGCCCAGCCAGTAGATTCACGTGTTGCAGTCACGTTAGCTTGGTTTGAGCTATAGAGTGAATATTGAAGAGAGCTGCATTTGGCTCATGACGAGGCGCCATCAATCACAGCACGCACAACGCAAGCACTCGGTCCTAATGTGTCGCCTCGCTACGAAGGCCTCACGTTGTGGTGTCGAGCGGAGGACTGCAGCACCGCGGTGAGGAAGCCGTTGGGGAAGGTGAAGCCGGGCAGCCAGAACAAGGTGGGGGGCTGGGCCGCCTCCGCCCAGCGCGCAAACTGATGCACCCGCTGGCACAGGTCCCTGGTCCACGCCGCCAGGGGCTTCAGCGAGGGGTACGCCTGGCGGAGCGACAGGCAGAGAGTCACCTCACGTCTCAGGTCGCTCTTACAACAAACATGAAAGGCTGGAGGACGGTCTCAGTGCATTTACTGAAAGTTAGCACGAAATCTTTGGCTCTGCTGAGGAACAAACATCGTCTGGAGAGAAGAACAGAGGAGTTAAATATAATCTGCCAGAGCAAAAGGAAGGAGTTAGTGATCATTTATGCAAAAAGGGAACAGGAGTGTTGAAACTGTTTGCGAGCTGTTAATTGGGAAATTCTTGAGGCTGCCACGAACGCATCAGGAGGTAGAGCTGGTCTCTGTGAATTCAGTGTTCTGCTTAGGCTTGATTCACTAGGTTCAGTTTGTCATTATTATTTTATCATTTGTACCTTGCTTTTCTCACATCTTACTGGGTATAAGCAGACTCATTACAAACTCAGACATCAAACAGCAAGACTCTCACGCAGTCACAGCCACTTACGCGCGTCTGCACCGACACCTTTCTCTTTCAGAACAAACACCTTCAGAAAGCTGCTACTGGTGAGTTTTCTCAGCTCTAGACTGTGTTCTTTTACTTTCAGTTTTGTAATTGTTACAGCTTCCTTGGTTTCATGTGACACATGTGACAGACAAACACGTGTAATGGACTAAGGCCACGAACTTATTCCTTTACATGAGCATATGCTGTACAGACAAAGCCTTGTAAAGAAACCAGGACAGGCCGGCCAAAATTAAAGCCATGAGTCTGTGAGTTCATAACTAATAACAGGCTTCAGTGCCAAGGAGGGGCAGGGAAGAGAGGAGCAGGATGCAGGGATGGAGGGATACATAAGAGGTTGTTGCTGCCGCTTGGATTACATGAGATCAGATTAGATACAAAGATTGAAATAACAAAGCAGAACAGAGGGATCAGTAAATGGAACACATACGGGGAATTGGATGCAAACAAAGGGCAGCGACACAGACAGCAGGTGAACCAAGGAAGACAGTAAAACAGGGCTGAGACAGACACAAAAAGAGAGAGAAAGGCTGACTTTCTCCTGCTTTTCTTCCTTCATGCTCACAAATGGCCAGTAAAATAGAGAAGCTCAGCTGGAGGCAACAGCGCTAATAGCTGTCCAGTACTACTATAAAAGGAAAGGTACACACACACACACACACACACACACACACACACACACACACACACACACACACACACACACAGCTAGATGCACATTCAGCAGTAATAAGGCTCTGGCTGGAGCACAATGGGCTCAGGGTCTTTTTAGGAGAGTGGAGCAGACCTTGGCCGGTTTACTTTGCTTATTGCACTACAATTAATCCTCAGATGCTGGTTTTGTGCGGCCAATGAGGGTCAAGGTCTCTACCTGAAGAACAGCCACTTAAATAAAAACAAGCACCAACATGCATGTGCACTCGGTCTTTCGTGCACAAGGTCATCATAAGGACAGATTCAGTCACTTCAGGAAAAACATAAAATGCCCCGAATGACCCTCTGCACACTGGACACACAAACACACACACACATTCCACTGACTCACACAGTATGCCACACTTGCACAAACCCTCTCAAACACACACTGCAGCCAGAGATCTTGACCCAGGCTGACAGCCCCCTGTGTTCTCTTCCTACTGTAAAGGCAGGTTCAGTGATAATGAAGCCAGAATGGAGTGTTCAGACAAAATTACAGCTGGAACACAGCCAGAGCCCCATCACTATATGTGTGTGGCATGTCTGCGTGTTTGAGTGTGTGTCTGTGTGTGTGTGTACTCTGTTGCTGGACAGAAGAGAACAATACTGTAAGTGTGTGTCTGTGCAGCCCGAGAGAGTGATAGATAAATACACCTCTAATAATAATAAGAGTGAGTCAGTACAGAGTCAGGCCTGCAGCTGTTTGACTGGCTCAGCGTAGCAGAGAGAGATTACAGTAGATCAGTGCACATGAATCCTGTTTGGAAATCTGAATGGTCACTTGTAAGTGGCAGTGTATCAGATTAGTAGCATGTGTAAATATGTAGAGAGCTACATATTTACACATGCTACTAAACTAGATTTAACTGATATTAAAATCAAAATAATCAATGGAAAGATGCTTGAAAAGCATCAAAAGTTGAAGATGACCAAAGCAGTGTCACTACACTGTGTGGCGCTTTCAAGAGCAGAGAGGAGAGAGGCAGAGAACTGAAATCAGTTGGATGCGTTATTATGTGTAATGTGTGTGTGTCTGGCACCTTCTCCCACAGGTGTGGGACTCGACCATCATAGATGCAGTTGAAGGTCTCCTCCAGGTTGGATGACATCACCACTAAGCCTTTAATTCCTTTCTCCAGCTCCACCAGGGACAATCTACACCACAAACACACAATAATACACAGTGATGGTAACAAAGCAGTTTGTTTTAACCCCTTTTACTGAGAGAGTTTTGGTCTCTAGTGTGATGATGAATTATTATCATGCAGTGATTATGAATAGTCAGTCTAACAATATCCACAAGCTTATGTAAATGTGTTCCTTGTTATGTCTCTACTATCATTATTTAATCTGGTACACACTAGAGGAAGAGCTGTTCTGTTCTGTTCAGAACAGCTCCTTGTTGGTCATTACTCACTGGTGAGTAAATACAAAAAATGTTCATGTTATATTTATTACCACTTTTTGCATCTCCCCTAGTCCACTTTAATTTTTATTTACTATATCGATGAGAGTCATATTTTATCTTATCTATGAACAATCTTTCTCGGCACCATTTACTATTTGGTGGGAAATGACTGATTAAAGCATAAATATGAAGCTCATACATGATGGTATCCAGCAGAGAGTTGTATCTTAGGATCTCCTGAAGCAGGACCACATTCAGAGGGGAGGTGTTCTCCTGGAGGAGGGGCTGGGTTTGTTCATGCTCAATCAAAGATGGGATCTTTTCACGAACATCTGCCAACAGCTCCAACACCTGGAAGCACAGAGAGAACACACATGCAGGGACGCCTGACAAAATCACTTACAGAAACAGACAATAACCACATACATTTGTTACCTAAACCTAGATTAATCTCATATTTATTTTACGGCATCCTCTGAAACTCTGCAAACACATGAACTTGTGAGCACTGCTGGGATTTCGCTAATATAGACATGGACACTGTGAATTGTTGTGAACACTGACTAGTATGTTTCAAAGACACGAAGGCCTGGAACCGATCCTACAGTTAATAGACCAAGGCTGTGCCACATACATCACCATCACATACTCTTCATGTATGTGGTCTTGAAAATCAGCATAGAGTTAAGCTGCTGTGCACATAAATATCAGCCCAATCTATTCCAGAGGGTTGTGAATAGTCTTCCTGCAGCTGGAATGTAAATGCTGAGTGTAGCTGATTCAGTATATTTTAAAACATGACCTGGGTTTTATGATTAAACACAAAGCATTTGGTCAGCTTTAAATAACAGTTGGAAAGAACAGTTTGTTACACAAATGTACAGCCTGTGAATTTCCACCCAGCTACATAGTTCATTCTTACCTTATCTTCTCTGCTGGGCCTGGACCCTACCATTGTGGGGCTGGAGACCTGGGGCTGCAAGGAAAGCAGGGTATCAAAGAGTGTGCTGGTCTCAGCTATCTGACTAGCGATGTCAGCGTTAGGGTTCTGTCCGAACAACTCCGGGTGCTCTGTTGGTGGGAGCATGCTGATATAGTCTTTATATGAGGACTGAGGACCATCACGAGGCATGTAGTAGGACGATAAAGACGATAACCTAACAGAAAAACAGGAAATAAAATACAAAGTTAGTGATTATGACAGGGACTTATGATTACTATCATAATGTGCACCATATGTATTTCTGAGGTTATAATACTCTGATTGTCCACTTGATGGTGCTGGAACTCTACAACTGTGAACTACAGTGGTCTTTGTGTCCTCACTGAGACTATAATCAGGCTTGTCAAATGCATGTGAGGATTTGCAATACATACATTTGTTTATTGGTGTTTATTAAATATGTCAAATGTATAATTCTTACAGAGGTACATTTGCTGTTGTACTGCAATACCAGGCAGCAGAACATATGTGCTTCTACGCAAGAGTCATATTATACAGTCTCACTTGAAGAAAGGCTGATTGATGGCAGCATCACAGAAGTAGTCATTGATGTATGTAGTGAGAAGACGCCTGTCCCAGTCATCTGTAACATGACCTCCATAGTTGACCTCAGCGATAAGATACTTCAGAGCATCCCAGGGAACCTCTTCATTGTTGTCCAGGTAAAGACTCAGAAGATTCTCACTCACCTGTAGGGGCATTGCAAGATAAATGATCACACTGATAATAAAGACAAGTCAAATGACTCATCTGCAGAAGACAGAAAAACATATCATGATATCATTAGATAACATTAGACAAGTAGAGCAGATTACTGTCAGACCGTGTTAGCTTTCATTCATTCAACACTATAATCATAACCATATCATCATCATCATTGTCCTCACTGCTCTGCTCCTTGCAATAGCAGTGTTTTGGAATCAGATGAGCTCCTAACCTCAAAGTCAGAATCATTGAAGCCATACACAATGTTCCAACCCAGCTGTAGAAATTTCTTCCTTTCTAGTAGGATGCTGTGAAAAAAGCAGAGAGAGAACAGCAACTTCCTGTAGAAGACGGGTTTGGAGCAGCGGTTGAACTGAGCTTCTGTCACCAGCTGGTAGAGACGTTTCATGTTGGCTTTCACACCCTGAGGACAAAAGGAGGCAGTGTTAATATTGTGGAGGCTTTTATAGGTAGGATGTACTTATCTTACTATAGATTATACACAGTCAGATAAATCTACATATGTCTACAAAGCTATAACATCTGGATATTCAGCTTGTGCACCTTTGGTGGTTCAGTGGTCATCTTGATACCAGCCTGCAGGATAGTAATTGGAAATTCAGAATGTGGTGAAGAGCTGAGCCACAGCCTGAAGTCTGAGTGTGGCCTCTGCACCTGCAGCTGCTCAACCAGCTTGTCCAGCTCTGGCATCCAGGACAAAGAGAGGTGGCAGTTGGCAAGAAACACCCAGTGACCTGGTCAAAGAAATTGAGGGTTATATATTTCTAGTATTAAATAACTTGTTATTCGTGACTGTTGTATTTGTCTCTTCAAGCATGTGAAAAGTAATGTTTTGATTTATCATTGGGCCTCACGGTGGTTATTAGTCCATAAATCAGCAGGGCCCCATGATAGATAACATTAATTAGCCCTACCCTTTCACACATAAACAAAACTCTAGGGTAAGAAAAGACAACAGCCCTGAGCAACATAATTAATGTATGACTAAAGAGCAGGAAGAAAGACGCAGCAATATGCGCCGTACCATTTTGGACACCCTCCTCAATCAAGTTCTTAGCAATAGGAGCCTGTCCCTGCCCCAGAGACAGAGCATGGAAGTGACTGCTCATGCCAGAGGCCTCAGCCAGCTGCACCAGGGCTCCTGTTGGGTCCACCCCAGGAGACAGGACAAAGATCAGTGGGGTCCTGCAGCTGGATTCTTCCACTACCTAGAGGGAGCGCACAGGGAGGATGCGCTAATGAGGCATGACAACACTGAGGCACTGTGAGATACAATCACATAGAATGACATACAGGACATGCAGCAAAACTAATACTTACTGAAAAATAGAGCACATCGATTAAAAGGACAAAAGTTGACACTCACAGCCTTCATGTCGAGAACAGGTGGCTCCACGAAGCTAGAGCCAAGGTTGTTAACAATGAAGGAAGATACACAGAAGGAGACCCGGTCCTGACGCAGAGAGCGAACAATCAGCATCCTCTGTAGCTCGTTACAATTATTCTCCCAGTCGCCTAGAAAGAAAAGTAGAGAGGAAAGAGAGGCAGGATAACACACGTAATGTCAAACAAACGGAAATGTTCTTTTTGCTCATTATTAGATTCTTTGTTTTAACTGGAGCATAATATAGCATGCTAGACAAAAACAGACATGTAAAGGAACTAGTGCTGTTCTTCAGCAAAACGTTATGACCTTCACATCACCAAATTTATACCACTTTATAATAACAAAGTGCCAAAGGGGCGAAAATGTCTACTGGCACATACTGTACACACCTGGTAGTGTGGCCCGCTCCGGCTCAGTGCTGGTGAACCAAAGGTGCCAGTCCCGTGGGTACTGTTCAAAGGAAGCCATGATGCCATGGAAGTTGGGCAGCTTGTCCAGCTCTGTGATGTTGTCCCAGCTAGAGTCTGCCAGCCAACTGGTACAGGGGTTGTCCATCTGGTCCTCTTTATCGAGCACCTATAAACACACCATCTATTAGTTAGTTTTCATACTATCCTCTTGTCCAGGTTCAGACCTAATCCATGCTGAGACTGACTATACTTTTGTATGTGTTAACATTTACACACAGAGCAAAATCATTTTTAACATTAAAATATTCCTCAGTGTTTTGACCATTGGGCCTGTCCTCTATTTTCTTACAAGGCCTCCTCGGAGGAAGAAGCTGTACTCGTCCATGTTGAGTTTACCAGCCACCTCCAGGATTTTGGCACACATCTGGAAACTGAAGAGCAGCTTGTGTATCTCAAACAGTCCACGGCATGTGTACCTGCAAAGTAAATCAATGAGCACAACATACATTACAGCTTAAAATCTTTTCCAATAGAACATTGCCTTTCTCTATTCCTGACTGTAATTCAGGCAATTCTGTTACTGATAATCGTGTTATGCACTATTATACACAATTAAAAATAGCGAATGCTGTTCAAACAGGATTACACATACTGTAACAGGGACTAATGCACATCTAAAGATGTTACCTCACAATGAAGTTTAGACGTGCACGTGACACGGGCCTTTGTTAAAAAGTTTTCATTCTAGTATACCTCAGCCCTCTCTTACCTGTAGACCGCGTATGTGTGGTAGTCATTGAGGTGAGTAATCCTTTCTTCCAGCTTCTGGCTATGCTTGCTCTTTTTAATGCTAAGGTCGAACAGGTCAATGTAGGCATCCAGTGAGAACTGGTACATGGGGTCAATTCTGCCCATGTCATTTAGGATGAAAAATAGAATAGAGGCCCGCCGGGCACATGGGCGATAAGCCTATAGAGACAGAAATATATGAAATATTAGTATATTAATAAAATGAAATTGACAAAGGCAGTACACATCAAATCATCCCATCGCCCTCTATTCTGACCTCTCTAGCAGAGTCGATTTTCATCTCTGTCTGCTCACTGCTCTCCAGCTGCTCTGAAACCTCAGTGGCTGTTACTTTAGAGGTTTGCAGGGTGTTCACCAGTTGAACATCATCCAGCAGTGAGCCAGTTGCTTCATTCAGCAGCCTGTAGAAGAGACGCACTTATAAATACAAAATATAATAGATAAATGAAACAACACGCTTTTCCTGCTTTATACTTATACTGTAATTACTATACTGTATTACTGCCACAACTATAGCATTTCAATGGGGTTGGAATTAAAAAGCTCTGAAATAGGTAACGCTTATAAAATGTATATCTAATATAAATAAAAATCAAAGAACGATTTGATGTATAGTATGTATCACTAGAAATTGGTTGAATCAGGTCTTCAAATGAAAATTCTGATGTAAAGAATTCAGTGACACCTTGTGACAGTGGAATGGATCAGAAAGTATACAGTATAGTCCACTACTGAATTGCTACTAGTAAAGTAAATTACATTACAATAATTATCAGTGGAGATGGGAATCGTCTTGGGATTAAAAAACTAAAGTAAAGTGTAGCTCAACAACCTGAGAATCTCATCTTCCAGCTCTTGCAGACGCTTCTTTCCAGAGGCGATACTGATCACCAAAGAGTCCTTCTGTTCTTCTAGTTCTGGACGCTCTTTACGAACGACGATGCCCAGCAGTTGGGCTTCAAGACCCTGCACACAGACCCATGCATGGACAATTACAGTGTCAGTCAAAAGGCACATTATCAACAGACATATACAGTAGTAAACACACACAGACCTGCTCCTTGACAGCAAAGTTGACTATGGTGGTCTTTGAAGAAATCTCTGGAGCATAGTAAGGATTAGATAGCTTGGTGGTGATATAAAAACGGAATTCTGGGTTGTACTCCAACTCCTTGTCACCCAACTTTAACAGTAGCCTGCTGCCTGAAAAATGCACATACAGAATTACGTACAGTACAGTCGAAGATTTGATTACAAAAACCTCAAACTAATGAACCAATTAGATGCTAGTTTCTGCTAGTTTTTAATTAGTGTATCTGCTAACACAAAATCTAATACTAAATGCTTACCTTCAGTAAATTACAAAACAAAAAGGTAAGTGTCAGTACCAGCTGTGTCCAACTTCATATGGCTTTCCATATATTTCAGAACAATTAGTGTCTGACCTTTCCGTGTCAAGGACTTGTTGAGAACTGGGTTAAGAGACGGGTCCAACTCCTCCTGCACATTCTGCAGCAACACGGGATTCCCAAACTGGATGGCGTTCTCCAGCACCCGCAGGTATTCAGGCATTTGAAAGTCTATTACCTTCAGACCCTGCACAGCGAAACAAACACACATACACAGACAGGATGGTAATATAAACAATGCATTGTATATGCTAACAGTTATTTCATCAAATTTCCAGATAAACAGATCCTTGGAGTGAGTATCACTAGAGAGCCACGAGCAGACAGCGAAACATAGACATTGATAATTGAAAAAAACAACAAAGATGACAGCTTAGTCCAGCTGCATGAGAGTTTGATGAGTCACTGACATTTATTTTCCTCCTTCATTTGTTTAAAATTCAGAGTCAACGTCTGTGGAGACCTGATAAAATCAGACAGCTTCAGTAGGAGATATTTGCATATAAAAGAAAACAGGTTTCTTCCAACTGGGGAACATTGTTATAATTAGGAGCAGCCTGTCTTAAAGTGATGCTAAAACACCAGTCCTGCCATTTGTTACTTCTAGACTGGTATTCTTTGAAGTCCCAGTTTCTTTTAAGCCTCAAACTAATTCCAAATGCTGCAGCATCACTTGTCATCATCCACGGCAAAAGGCGTCATATTTCTCACACATTAGCTCCATCTCCCTTGGGATACTGTAAGATTTGGAATAAAGCTTTTTGTCCCCATAGCTGTGCTTCTACCTTTCTGTACCTTTCTGTTGGTAGAGATGCCTGTTTCTGGGCCTTAATTAATTTTTCTTTTATATTTTTTTCTATAGGTGTTATAAATTTTCATATAATATTTGATGATGTTATGTCAATCTATCTGAAAGTTGTAGGTTTTACTGTAACCATATATTTAGAGAAATCAATAAAATATGAATGCCTTAAAACCTACCCCTAACTGTCCATCATTAAAAACTTACATGTTCCTTCTCCATGTTCTTGATCCACTTCAGAGCTTGGCCTTGTGGGTCTACTATAAGTGGCCATCTTAGGAGACAAAAAACTATTTTTAGCATTAAGTTTAGAGTTCTTGTTGGATTACAGCTGAAAATGAAATTATATCCACTGAGAATTAATCTCTCTAAATACTGACCGGTTTCCATGGGTGACCATTACACCATTCTCAGTGGAGAATGCATCAGAGGGCAGGCCTTGAATGTTCCATTCCCTCACTGTTGTAGGCTTGGACAGAAAAACTGCAAAGCTGAACCCTGGTGAGCATGGGATCTGTGAGTCTCTTACCTGGGTAGAGAGCAAGCAGGCCAAAGGACACGGGAGAAAGGACAGAAGGGGAAAAATGGAATTTGTTGCTAATTAAAAATGAGATTGCTTCAATATAAGTGAATGCAAGTCAGAGACCGTGGAGGACAAGTACAAATACAAGTGAAGCTCTTTACTGAACCAGGATAAACCATTAACCATTTTTATTTGGTTTGTATACACATGTTGGTGTCTCACCTCCTTCATCCATACAGTCAGTAGCTCATCTCTATAGTTGGATAGAAACGGCCCCATGTAGGACAAGAAAGACGCTGCTAGCAGACAGTCACCAACAAGATAGCCCATGCTTTCTGTGAGGCCCTGAGCCATAGAAATAGCATAGATTACATATGTGGATGAAAAGCGTTTCTCATATTGGATACTATAACTGCACAGCAACGTTGATACTAAACCTCGAGTGTGAATGTTTGCAGGATTGCCTCCTAGACAAACTGCTTTAACGTGTCGAATGATTAATTTGAACCTTTTTTGAGCATGTATGAGTGAATGTGGCCTACAGCAACTCTGTCCTCCCAGCGGATCCTCTCTCCAGCGAGTCCAGTCACCAATTTATCAGCTCGGTCCAGTTTCACTTCCATCTCATCTGATTTCCTCTTTAAACTCTCTTTCATGACCAGCTTTTCACCATGCTGGTGTTTAAGCTCCTCTAGTCTCTCAGCCACCTGTTCACAAAGCACACCCCAAGACATTATGTTCTACTTATAATAATGCTTCAGCTGAATGTGCATTGAAAGCAGGCTTGACAGGAGCTAATGCATAAACATCCACCAGGCTGGCTGCTCCGTACCTCTCGTAGTTTGTTCTGGGCCTCAGCCAGTGCAGCTTGTTTCTCCGCTAGTTGGGTCATAGCTGTGTTCAGTTGCGCCCGCTTTGGCTCCACCACCCTGTAAACTCGCCCATAAACCTGTCATGTACATGCATGGATGAAAGCTTACCTTCCTGCATTCTTAGAAAATGCGTCACACCCACATTCTGCTGTTATGGGGCAGTACTGAACTTACTGTACGAACCATAAGTGTGTGTTTATGCTTGCGTGTAAATGTGAAACTCTCTTACCTCCATGGCTTTGACCCACATGCAGAGGGACTTAGCAGCGAGTGACACTTTGCCAATAATATCTGGCTGGAAATCTGTTTGCTTGCAGTACTGACCAATCTTCTTTAACACTCGGTCTGATATATTGTCCTTGTCAAAGTTAACTAATGTTTTGATGAAGTTGGCCTCGCCTGTTAAAAATTAAAGATTAGGATCTGAAAATCTTATACATTTGTAAAAGTAAAACTTATTATTATATTAAACTGTAAACTGGCAATTGTCATGGTGACATAACTATTATAGGACCCAGACTGTGAGAAAAGATGCATGTCTCTCACCCAGCTGTCTCTTGGCCTCTGCCCACGTGGGCTCCTTGCCCTGTAGGGTCATGACAGCCTGCATCACTGTCTCCACCAGTGCCGGGGGACGGCCATATGACTTAATCTCCGTCATGTCTTTCTTATTTAGAGACTCCAGAGCCTACAGTTAGTGTAAAAAGAGGGAGAAGCTGAAAATGCATGAACAGATCTATTTAGTGCAAACTGTCAGGATTACGCCAACGGGACAGGCGTTTACCTTCATGGCCTCCTCCAGGGCTGGCAGAGCCTCGTTCAGGTCTCGCTGTGCGTTATCAGCCATGGCTTTACACTGCAACTCCTCAGCTGCAATTTTGTCACTGTTAGCACTCACCACCTCAACACAAACACAGACCAGTGTATTATTCACCATGTTCTAGTCTACAGTCTGAAAAATGCACCACTAATTTCATGTTTTTCAGATACAGCAGGTTGATAGGATCAATTTAGGCACCTGGGCACCATGTCAATGTAATTTTAGTCATGTAAGCACGTTTGTGATGCACACCTTCTGCTGCTTGTCAGCCTCTGTCTTCTGCTGCACAATGACAGACAGGTACTCATCGCACTGTTTCTGGAACACGGCCACCTGCTCCTTGGCCTCCTCAAGCTCTACAGACATGGCCTTCACCTTCTCCCGCGTGTCACTGATCTTCAAAAGGCCATTACGCAGCTTGCTCACCTGCTCCCCCAACTCACAGCGCTTCTCTGCTAAGAGTCTGAAAACACACACGATGGCCTAAAAGGCAGGTTCTCAGTGGACTGGCAGAGCAATTTATCAGAAAAAAAATAAAGTTACAAAGTGCTTACTTCTTGTATCCAGACACAAGTTCCAGGTAGTTTGTGGGTGTGACATAATTATGTCTCCTCAGCTCCAACTTCATCTTTTCTGAAACGTGTGCCACAGACTGGTGTGTGGTCACAAAGGTACTGGCAATCTTTTTCTGGATCTGCCAGATAAGGTACCATATGTTAAAGGGGTTAAAGCTGAAACCAGCTGAAACTTAAAAATGTATTTTAAAATAAACATCTCTATATGTAGCGTGTGTGTGTGCGTGTGCTGTACCCCCTCTGAGGATTCCAGCTCCAATCCATCCAAGTACCTCTCAGCAACCTCCAGCAGAGCATCTTTGGGCCACTCACAGAACCAGTCAATGGTAGTGCAGCTAACAAGTGCTGGGTACTGGAGAATGCGGTTTCTACAGACAAACAGCTATGTATGAATTTTATTAAAGTGTAATTTTAATGATAACATACAAATTATTTCTGTGTACAGGGAATTGAAACAGGTACTAAAAGTAAAACAGGTACATTTAGCAGAGAATGGTAGAAATAATGAGCCCCTAAATCCCTGTCTCATAGGCAGACATTAGCTAGCGGTCAAAGGACCATGATGGCTCATGTTCGGCTAATGGAGTCCATCAGCCCAACCGATACTGTGTGACCACCCTCCCATCCCACTTATTACAACCAACAACACCCCTATTAGCATACTGAAGCATAATAGCATATTAAAGTGCAGGGGCTCTTAATCCTGTTTTACGATTGTGATGTAAATTACTTTACAACCAGAGCACACAGGAGAGGAGAAAAAGAGAACTAAGAGACATACGTATATTAAACCACAGTGTGGTGCCAAAAGCAGAATCAGAATGTACCTGAAGGGCTCTCCCACTGGGCTCATGCAGAATACTATGTGCAGGTTGTTCCTGACTCGCTCTACCAGGTAGCTAAACAAGGAGTCAGGAGTCTCTGCGACCTTGTCTTTCCTGGCAGAGCCTGACAGGGCACTGCATATCTAGATTGAGACCACAGAGAGAGGTAGGGTTGCATGTTATGACAACTGGGTTGATTGATGGTCAAAATGCAGTAGTGGTATTTTAGGAGCAAATCAATGAAACCCATCCATCCATCCATTTTCTTAACTGCTTACTCCCTAGTGCGGGGTCACGGGGTGCTGGAGCCTAACCCAGCTGGCTACGGGCAAGAGGCAGGGTACACCCTGGACAGGTCGCCAGTCCATCGCAGGGCAACACACCCATTCACTCACACATTCACACCTACGGGCAATGGAGAGAGGCCAATGCACGTCTTTGGACTGTGGGAGGAAGCCGGAGAACCCGGAGAGAACCCACACAGAAAGGCGCCAGGGCCGCCTCCGGGAATCGAACCCAGAACCTTCTTGCTGTGAGGCGACAGTGCTACCCACCGCACCACCGTGCCGCCCATCAATGAAACCAATATGTGTTCATTAAAATAAAGAAACAAACATATGCAAATCGGAAACAACAAATCACACAGACCTCACTGAACTCATCTGGCTTGTAGAGGTTAGGCACCTCTCCAGAGCTCAGGATGTTATTGAGGTCCTCTAGGAACGATTTGTCTGTGATCTGAGTGTCATTAAACAGGAAGACAGTGGGCTTGTTGTCCACACCAGTCAAACGGTACAGCTTCTTGATGTCTGCAGGCAAAGATGGAATAAATATACTATATCAGGGTTATTTTAGTTGAGTGAGGAAGGGATGAAGCAACTAACTATAGAAAGACTTAGAGATAAAATGCACAGCCAATCCACCTAGTGCTACATGTTAAACTAACTACATTTTAAGAACATATGGTTCTGATCTTCCCACTTTTATTTGAGCTTTCCTTGATTCTATCTTCAAACAGTATGCTTGAATGTTTTATCTAACGCCTTCTGAGGTTTATGTGTTAGATCTCACCTTCTCTGAATTCCTGTTTGCGGTACTGCTTGGTGACTTCCACCTGGAACAACTGGTGTTCACAGATGGAGGCAGCCATTTTACACAAGCTCTGTCTGCCAGAGCCCCCAACACCAACTAGAAGCATGCTGCCCCTAAGTTGACTGATGACACGTACCACACGAGTAACTGTAGAAAAAACATTACAAACATGAGCCATAACAGAAACCTCATCCTTTGTTTACACTGTATGCTTTGCCAAAGAACAGTGGTGCCACCAAATACTGTGGATGTATTTTGCTAAAATAATGAAAATTTTGTCACAAAATCTCCATTGTCTAGTTTTGTTACTATAGTAATGCACTGCTATAGATTTGTAAACTGTGTTGCCTTTCACCAAATGCTAAACTGAAAGCAAGTACAGGAAAGCTTTTAGATGCACCTCATGCTGTGTTTTTCAGCTAAATCATTAAATTGGTCAACAGTGAACATAGGAAGGACAACTGTCTATAATGTCATGTGTACTGGTGTGTGCTGTCAGGCGCACTGTGCTCGATGGCATCCCGGAAGAGGACCAGGCTCATGGGCACAACGCCTGGTGTCAGGTTGTAGTCTTCCAGATGTGTCTCCATAAACCTCTTAACACCTTTCATGTCCAGAAGGTCCTCATACACATGAGACTCATTCAGGAAATCACCTGACGAACACATAAACATTTATATCCTGTAGATTAGTCACTGACCAGTCAATCACCAACCTGTATATCCATACACTATACCCTATCCTTTACATTTTTAAACTAAAGTGCATGTCTGAACAACAAATATTTTACCAAATACTGGTGGCTGTTTGTTGGGGCAGACACTGTGGAATGTGAGGTCAAAAAGAGAGCCCAGCTTCTCCCCCATCAAAGTAACAAAGGTGTCCCTGTCGTTTTGATCGACAAGCCGGTCTGAGAAAACCCTAAAATAAACAAGACATAGACAACAGCTGTTATTTAGAGCGCTAGGTAAGATACATAATGGTTATTTTAAATGGCAAAAGGCTACAACTACGTTAAATATGGCATGATTGTTGTAAGGATAAGGAAGTGGTCTAATTTGTGTTTACCTGAAGCACTCATGGATCCATAGCCTGATTATGTTACTTTTGCTATCATGAAAGTCTGGGTGGGCTCTTAGCAGACCTTGAAACACCTAACAGAGTGAAAGACAGTCATACAAATACACATATTGTATTAAACAATGGTATTAAGATTTTGTTTCTCTATAATCTAATTAACAGTGCTTAAACACAGCAAATGTTAGACTCATTTCAGTTAATTTTAAGAATATCCTCCAGCTCCTGCTGCTTTTTATTCATAGCATATAGTAGGTGTTGTTTAGGCCCTGTGGGATAGAGATTACTAACTTGTTGCCAATATTTGTGTACCTTGGAAATATCTCTGAGGTTAAAGAGGTAGTGTATCTTGGCTGGCGTGGGAAGAAACTGTGATGCAACTGCATAGTAGAGCTCTAAAGTGGCCCGAGTCAGAATTTGTCCAATTGGCTTCACGTCTTCCTTAAACCCCTGTAGTTTTTGGTTGATCATGGTACTGTAGATATGCCTGATTTGGGAGTCCTACAAAAGGTGAGTGAAAGGAAATAAAACTTTAGTTGCTTCTTCTTGAAAATGCGCTCACACACACAGACAGACAACAGTTTATTTTAATGTAGCAATGAAGGCAAAAAATGCAACTACTTGAGAAGAAAAGCTGCCAGACAAGAAATTATCTGTAGAGGTGGACAAAAGACAGATTTCATTGACTTCTTTTTAAACAATATTCATTTTAATATAATTTTGTGAGTAAAGTAAAAAGGAGAGGACAAGGCAAGCAGGGACGAATACTCACATTAGGAAAGGTAATATTGATCAGGTTGAATCTGCTTTGTAAGCGGCCAGAAATGTGAGTTCTTCCTCCACCAGGGGGCCCCATGGATCCCAACAAGAACATGTCCTGGAAGGGGGGACAGAGACACGCACAGACCAAAACAAATCATGTACGTGTTTCCAACATTTTCAAAAGGAAGTCTGTTATACCTGTAATGCAGTCGACACTTAAAAGCAGACAAACTATCTCACCTTAACAAATTTGACGGTCTGTTTCTGGCGGTCGTACCAGAAGCCGTAGTCGATCCACATACGCAGCAGCTCCAGTGGCGGCTGAGAGCCAAAAAGGTCATGAGCCGGCATGTTGAGGTCGTCCAGGAGGCACAGGAGGCGTTTCCCACCCGTGGGCACGAACACGTTTTTGGTCCTTTTTTCTATTTGGCTCTCCACAATGGCCTGGATGTTATTAGAGGTGGTCTGGACAAAAAGATAGACAGAAAGATTGAAGTTGTTCACTCCTCCTGTGAGTAAGGGTCAGTTATTCAACCTAAAGAGGTAGAATGCGTTAGTTTGTAGGGGACAACTGTGATCTATTTGATATGCATAAAGGTTAGGAATGAGTGGCACTGAATATTCCACTTATAATTCATGCACTGAGGTAACATGGAACACAGACACAGACAAATATAAAAAGACAACTCACTAAACTACACTGTCCCTGTTAAAACACACAAACCTCATCGGTTTATAGCAATCATAAACTGAACTATAATCAAACTGAAGAATATAATAGTTATTTGCTACAATGCTTTCATTACATTTGTTTAACCCAATTAATTTTACAATTATGGCAGAAGAAGGAAACAAACAAAGACACTTACCTGTGACGATATGTTGATAGTCAGGGCAGTCCATTTGCTATCTAAGCCCTGGAGGACACTCTGGGCAACCAAAGTTTTACCGGTTCCCACTGGCCCTGTCAGCAGAACCGGGTACTGAGCCAGCACCAGGGTCTGGACCAGGAAATTATAGCGAACTGTGTCCACAGTAGGAACTATAATGTTGTAGAAAGGAGCACTGCAGAAGAGAGAGACACAAAGATACAATATACATGCATTGTATATGTTAAAGACGGGTTATATCATGTTGTTTTGTCAGCTTTTTTGAATTTAATTGGCAATGAACAATGAATGGAATGGATCTAACATCCTCATATGTTCACACATTCATACCTGTCAGGTACATAGAGCAAAGCAAGACTGGCTGGTTATTTACCTAGTGTTGTAGCGCCAGCCCTTTGGCAGCTTATCATCAAAAGAAGTCCAGTTTCTGTTTTTCGTGTCCACAAAATACTCATAAACGGTGTCCTACAGGAATGTACACAACAAGATTCTCAGAACAGATGCCAACAGGTGCCATCAAAAACAGATTTATATAATTTATGATGTGAAGTCTGTCAAACGTTTTATTCAAAAGAAATGTTTAGTTGTTTTTTTTTTTAACCAAACATTGTTTAGTAACTGTAGCAGCCATAGGGTTCAGTTAACAGTAATCAAGGAAGCGGCCTTTGCTGTGTAGCTAATGGATCTACGGTTCATTGAGGACCTTGACAGGAAAAGTTCCTTCCATCTCTCTGAGGAAGTTGTCTATCTTCTTGCGCCCGTCCTCGTCAACTGAGGCACAGATGGACCAGATAAGGCTGAAGATGAACCACAGCTCCACCATCCTGCCCAAGTTCTCTGTGTCTGAAATATTTACCTAGAACAAAAGAGATAGAAGAAAAATATACACATTGTTTTATGATGTGAATAATCAAATATATTATTATATTAATCAAAAAAGTTTCAGAGACGCATTTTACTTTTCATACCCCATTGCTGGATGTGGCCAGGGAATCATACAGGCGGCAGAGAGATGTTACCCCGTTAAGCTCAGTGATAGGGATTAGCTCCTTACAGTTGTTCTTCTTAAAGTTAAGAGTGCTTTCTACATATTTCTCAATCACACACTTTAAATGCTCCACCTCAGCCTGTAAAAAATCAAACAAAAAAGAGAAAAGGGACAAAAGGTATATACGTAGATATAATCAATGCATGTTTACTTAAATGTGTTCTAATAATATTTCACCTTGTTACGCCTGTCCAGCCAAGACTGAACAAAAGGCTTCCAGCCCAGATCTGTGTAATCGTTGTAGACCATCCCACAGCGAGACACTGTAGCTGGAGAGGCCATTGCCAGGTTCTCCACTTCAAACAGCAGGGAGACCTATGGCATCATTATTCACATTTAGATTTGCTGTTGTGCTACAGTAATAACCTTTTAACATTCTGCTACTGACTCCTGGGTAGAGCAGACTATTAGACTTGTGTTTCTCTTTTAATTGTTCTGAAGCTGACTGGGACATCTCTATAACTCTCTAAGTTGAAAATGCTTGAAAATGCGACATAAAGACAGGGGTCTGTTGACAGCTCCTCATACTCCTCATAGGTGGAGTGATATATAAATTTTAATAGTATTTATGATGCATAGAAGCTAATGAGGAAGGCAGGGTTGTCTGTAGGACGCCTCTCTACACCTGCATCTCTGGGAACTGGGGGAAAAGAAAAGTAGACTAGGAGCTTTTGAAAATATGACAAATAAGATGAGGTGATTTATTTCATAAAAAATCATGTAAAGCACACAAATATTGTGGTGATTTGTTTTTACATTACACGTCTAAAATGCCTAGATTTGTACCCACCTGTTCGGGCATTGAGATACGCTCTCCGTTTATGAGCGTGAGCACCTTGTTGTCATCCATTACAGAGTTCATGCTCTCTATCCACAACGTGTCAACAGGCCCATCAAACACAATCCACTTCTCATCTGGTTTCTGATCTACAGGATCGATATAGATGCAACATAATAATGAAAACATCTTCACACATAAGAACAGAAGGGTTAAGTGGTATAAAAGCCAACGTTTAAAGACATGCTGTTTTCTGCAGTGTGTGCTCAGGGTCAGAGATAATTAAAATTACTAAATATAAAAGGATAAAATTAATAATTATTACAACCTATGTGAGGCAGTTTACTATAGTTGACTGTTTACCAAGTGTAATTATTTCCTGTTTGCAATTCAATTACCCTTAAACAAAATGCAACATTTTCTTCTTTACAAAAAACAAAACAAAACAAAAGCTGTAATAGAAAAAAGTGTCGGTACGTGTAACATAAGCAATAGGTTTTTCTCATTAGCACCTGCACAGGCTGATCTCATGAGAGATGAGAGCACTCCATCACTCCACTCATTGGTGGAGAGATCTTTTTCTCCATACAGCTCCCCCAGGCTCATGGCTTTGGGATTCAGAGGATGAACCTGTTAACCACCATCAAAGAGAACATAGTGACAACATCACGCAAAACGAAGATCGTAGTTGCTGAAGGGTGTTTTGCGTAGTCACAAAGATGAGAAAACACGAGAACACGACTGACATGAAATAATTGGATGCTTGACAAAGAACCAGAGAATTGACCATCTGTTGAAAGTATATAGTTGCAGACACATGAATAATTTCCTTACATACTTTACATACTTACATACTCAACTGGCTTTTATTCAGTGTGTGCAAGTATCTAAGTAAAGTCTACGGGTTAGTACATAAAAGGAAGACAAATGAATACTTAGAATCTAGTAGGAATAGGGTTGAAAGAAGGAGAGTTAGTGTCTCTAGTTTTTGAATTTTGTTACAAATGCAGAAATATATTTATTATATTTATGTTGCCATAACAAATACACTGACAATTAATATAAAAATACATTTACAATTGATTCCTTCCTTATCCAGACCCACCTGAACTGGCTGACACTCAGACGCCCCCTGTTGGTGCAGGACAGTGAGAGCCCTCTGCAAGGTCCTCCATGTAACACTCTTAGCACTGCCTGTCTTGCCGACCAGCATGGATGCGTGTCGGGAATTTTTGGTCTCGTAAAGTTGAATAACTTTAGTCATGATGAAAGGAGTCACTTGCAAACCATTGCCACGAAGCTCTGCCTCAATAGCTTCCTTCAACTGCAACAAAATGATGAGATAGATGAACAGGCTGTCTGTGAGACATACTGTACTGTATACAGTACACAAATATTCATAAGGTTTTGCTTGTATATATGGTCAATCTAGTATATATTATATAATTTAGGGACTTTTGGATGAATTTCAAAATAATTCCATAGCATCATAACAATTTGAGTGATTGAACGTCTTTTGTGTGACTGAGTCGTTCATGTCTGGGAGTGTACTACAGATGATACTGAGACTGTTACAGAAGTTCTCTAAGATGACAGAAAAAAAGTCTACCTAACAAGGACAGAGGAAACAGTGCATTATTAATTTCATGGCATCTCCTAAAGAGCAACCTTTTCTGCATCTCCCATTTCTTTTTATTATTAAAAGACATGTGTTTCAAAAAACAATGCTTTTAATCTATTGCTTGTTTCTGCATGAAAATGATGAATCTGTGCAATTCAGTCTAAGGAGTTAAGCCAGAATGATTAATTATACACGCAATGACAGCAGCAGTTCAGAAAAAGGACAAGCAGTGTACTGTATGTTCTGGCACTACAATTAACATGAAAAGAAGCTGACAGTTTTCAAGAAAAGCCTCTGAACACAAATACAAAAAAGCTCTAAAACAGGTACACTGAAAAGGACGTTACAGGAAACAAAGTGCTTCATCGCGTAGTATGATTGCTGACCTACAGTAGCTCCATTTACCTTTCCGTAATCTATAACGGGTGTTTCCACAGCAGGGAATAAGTCCTGGGTGATGCCATTAAATAGTGGCAGATCAGCTGAGGTGAGTTTAGCAGTGTTCATGTCTTTCAATGCCATTAACAGGATCTGAGGACAGAGGTACAATGAGCAGAGGTGCTCAGCATGCTGTAGTATTTGCATTTTATTTAAATTGGCCAACAAACACAAGGTGCTACGGTGCTAATTCATCATAATCATCATGACACAGGTAGGCAAAGAAAGAAAGAAGGACCTACTTCTTCATCAGAAATGTTTGGGCAGGAGCGGCGCTTTCTCCCAGCATAGCGTAGCAAGGAAGTGAGAGCACGCAGGCCAAAATCATAGTGGTCCTGTTTAGACAGCTGCTGCACAGCCAGAGAGTACAGGGTGAACACCTTCTTAGCCAGGAGCTAGAAAGACAGAGGACAATTAGCATGAAGATAGACACATTTAAAAGAGAAAGCAGGACAGAAGGGGAGGTTGTGATGAATATAATCACCATGGCACTAAACATGGGTTAGGCATACACGTCAATAAGACCTCTGTATATATACTCACATTTGGATCTCCCTTTATCACTTTTTAAATTGTCTTTATTGATAACACTGTACCTTACAGTTGTTAAAGCCTTCTCCAAACAGTAATATCTCTGCAATTAGAGTAGAGTCTGGAACCACCATAGAGATTGGTCGAAACATGGACTTGAGGTTGTCTGGAAGCTCGGTACGTCCAGCATAACCTTAGAAAAACAAACGAGGACTAAACATTATGAAGGTATGCAGAGATTCACTGGCACCGTTTTTAATCCTTACTTGTACCTACCTGGATTCATGGTGATGAAGATGCCACACGATGCCACCAGACTAATGTGGTGTCCATCAAAATGAAATTTGGACTGTCCAGCTGAGAGGGAAGACAGGATGGAGAGGATCTGCTGGGCAACCACTGACAACACCTCAATGTTGATACGGTTGAACTCATCGAAGCAGCCCCACGCGCCTGTCTGTTCAGAGTCGGCACAAAAACAGATACATCCTAAGTCCTTCACATAACTTTAATTACAATCACTATAATTACTGTCATCATCACCTTGTCATTCATGTAAACAACCGCCTCATTCATACCTGTGCCAGACCTGAGTACATGTGTCCCATGGATTTGTAGTCTAGGCCTTCAGAACAGTTGACGACGATGACGTACATGCCTAGTGCTTTGCCTAAGTCCTTTACTGTCTCTGTCTTTCCAGTGCCAGCTGGGCCTTTAGGAGACCCCCCACGATGGAGATGGAGAGCTGTGGTCAGCGTCATGTAACATCTGAATAATCAGTCAGTGAGGGAAAACATTTAATTTATCAAATTAATGTAATGATAATATCTATCTATCCATCTACTGTGTAAACAGATTAAGCAGACACCTAAAACACATGGTGATGCCAGCCTGTCTGCTCTGGTATAATTTGCTTGACAAGTACTAATGACAGTGCAAATCTGTCCTCAGCCTTGATATTAATGTTGATATGATTTCATGTTTTTTAATATTAAGCCTTAAAATAACTGGTACAACTAAGCTGTACTGCTTTAATATCTGTCACCTGTCAGTAAGTGGAGTAATGGCCAGACGTCCAGAGTTGCCCAAGTATTCATAGCCATAGTTGAAATGTGAGTTGGTTTGTCGGACGACACAATCATTCACATCCTGTGGGAAAAACATACAAAGGACACAGACAGTTTTTACTGAACGTTTACTTGGGCTCCATCTAACTCAGCTCAGCTCAGCACCATTGATCGCTTGTTGCCATTGTGCAGGTTATTTACTGAGTTGAGGACAGTGAAACATAAAATATAACAAACGTCGGGTCACAAAACTTTTGTTGTAGCGCTTTTAAAAATGCTATAACCAGGATATAGTTTTGCAAAAATACAAATTGTTTGTCTGTGCAAAATGCATCTCCACAAACTATTGATCTGTACCCGTCGTGTCTCATTAAGTATCAGTAATGAAACTTTGCTGTGAATAAAATACAGGCTTACGATTAATTGCTCAGCAGATATTCCAACCATCCATCACAGAAACTATATCAGGTAGTGTATAATTACGTATGATCATTTTCCATCTCTCTAATTTATTTTTCTGAATCTGGTCAAATAAAAAATAACTCAATTATCAGTCAACTATCCTTTTAAAAGGCTGTTTCCTACTTCTTCCATACTGCCTGTCCCTTGTCCAAGCAGTATGTTCTGTCTTACAGTGCTCAAATCATACCTTCTCCCAGTATAGTCTCAACTGGCAGAGCCACTCAAAGGCAGTGACATCACGACAGCCGGCCTTGATCAGCTTGTCAATGACATCCCGGGCATGAACCTCCACCGTGACCAGTGCTACAATCTTTAGACGCAAAACTTTGGACAGGTTACCACGGATGATCTCAGAATAGCCTTGAAGCATGGAGACCTGAGAATGAAGTGGGGAAACCAAGCAATTAAGGCTACTTATGTGGAACAAGCAATTCTTTCTGTCATTATCCAAGGAGGAACACAGCACATGCTTAAGAACATATGATCGTAAGACCTTTTTCTCCTTAATGGACTTTAGTGCTGCCTTGTCACCTCTCTCCTTGCTGATAGTGAGAGCTTTAGTGACATCAGTGGTCCACTGGATCTGACTGGCTGTGATCAGCATCTAAAACGGATGGAACACAAGATGGTGAATAACTTGGTTTACTGTAATGTTTGATTTTCTATTTCTAAAAGTTATTACTTTTTTTCAGTTTATTTTCTAGTCACAGTTTATAAATGTGATATTTGTACTGGGTAAAAACTGGTACAAATGTTAAGAAAATCACATCAGGGTTAAGGGGGAAAATCTTAAAATTATATTTGATATTACACCCTGAAAAATTGATTTGCATTGCTATAGAATGCAGCTTCAGCTCTTTTTGTGACAACAAGTCAAACACAAGTCGGTGAAAAAGCAATGAAGGCAATTAAAAAGGAAAGAAAAGAAAGATGTACCTGTCCTGGCCAGTCCTTCACCCATTTGTCTCTCTGCCCTGTCATTTTCTTGAGAGCTACAAGGCAACTGTTCAGACAATCTTTCAGGGTAATTCGCATGGTCTTTTCAACGTCACACAACCAAACCTAAATGCAAACAAAACATGATCATATTCCACCATTTCCACTGTGACTTTGTTTATTGCATTTATCATGCCAAACTTAGTCATCATCATCCTCATCATCATCCTCATCATCATCCTCCTCCTCCTCATCATCATCATCATCATCATCATCATCATCATCATCATCATCATCATCATCATCATCATCATCATCATCATCATCATCGCTGTACCTCCACTGGTCTATCCACTTGTACTGATTGGATGAGCTCAATGTACTCTCCATCAGCAGAGGACATCCCTGTGGCACCTGTTTTATTTCCCACCTACCAAAGACAAGCAGAGTCAGGCTGCATCCATATATTCAGTAAACGTGGATAAAATCTCCTACAACATCATGCAGTTACAGACACTATGGCTACTGTGACACAATTTAATCAACTAAATTTGCCCTAAAGTACGGCTTCCCAGATGAAGCCATGTGTATGTGACCCTGTGCTTATGTAATGTCTGTGCCTTTTCTATGCGCAGGCTCCTGATGTTGTCAAAACATTTCTTCAGGTGCGGTTGAACGGCTTCTGGGTTCTGTGACTGTCCCAGGATCTCCAGCACATCGTCATTGGACAGGAAGTAGAATCTTGGAAACAGCTGCCTCTTGGTTTCCAGATACATGTCTAAGGACTTCTGGATCTCCTCCAGCTTGGCACTCATCTCTGTCAATGTCTCTGCAAAGCCTGAAAGACAGAGAACCAGCTGACTGAAGGTTTCACATAGGTCTGAATATCGTATAGATTCTTTGTATTAGCCCATGTGTCAAAAAGTATTACTTTAAACTGTCTACATATATTTTATTAATATTCCCTTTCACAAAGGGAAAGCTAATGTTAGCTGTAGGAAGCCACTCAAACTCACAGCAGGAAAAACACAGCAGCTGGTCGAGTAATTCCTGTTGTGTTGGTTCCCAGACTCTGTGAGAATGTAAATTCATGTTTTTTCCCTTGGTGATTTCTTTCAGAAAGGCCAAACAAGAAAACTTTTCAAAGTGTTTGGTTTGCCCTTAGCTGCTTCCATGATTAATAATTTCTAAGTTAGTATAGAAACATACATTATGAAACTGCAATATAAACTTCTACACTCTCATGTAGTATTGTTAAGGCAAGTGACTAAGACAATTTTACGTTTTAATGGCAAAATCATTTAAGTATATTATCAAAGAATCTGTAACTTATCTTGGATCCTAAAAAAAGCAAAAATTAATACTTAACTGAGAGAAACTAAAGGCAGTCTAAGCACCTTCTGGGCTTCTTTTAAATTATATATAACAGTAGGCCTATAGCTCACTTACTTTCATACCTTGAGAACCCAGAAAACTGAATCTGTGACAACATTTTTGATAACAAGAGGTAGCAGGTTCATACCAGGGTGGTGTGTTCCTCGCAAGGCGTTGTTATCTTTATAAAGTTGGCTCATGATCATTTTCCAACTAGAACTGATATCTTCAAACTGTTTGCACTCTTGAGGCAGCTGCTCCCGTATATCCTTTCCTTGGAAAATGTTCTAGATCGAATAAGAATCAACATAGGAGCAGAGTGACATGGAAATATAAATTGTGACAATACCCAATAGTGACCCATTAATAATATTAGTAGTAGTAGTAATGTAATGAACTGATAACAGCACAGACTGCAGGACTGGGCAGAAAGCAATCCTCAGTGAAACTTATTTACATTCTAATTACTGGTTTATCATTACAGTTAGAAGGGCTCAATTAGAATGCAGGCTACTGTTCCAACAGCTTGTTTTATAAAGGAATGAAATAAAACCACATATACAGAATGTACCTCCAGATAAATCCACTGACGCTGTACGGTGAGGATCATTTCAATGACCTCGAGCACCTGCGAGAGCTGTCGTTCCCAGCAGTCCACCTCCTGCTCAAAGACTTTCACATAGCGAGAAGCCTTCATTGTGGACAGGATGACCTGGTTGTCCTCTAGGGCCTGGAAAACCTCATCTGTACCTCTGAGGGAAACAGCGGGAGAATGAAGCATGAAAGTTAATGATTATTTAAAGCTACATACTAATCACAGTTCTTATTTGAATACTGTATATTTCCTTTTGAGACTCTAAGGGCCTAATTAATGTCATTTGAATATGTACTTATTAAACACCAAATGATATTTCATCACTGATCACCTTCACACTTTATAAAAGAGCAATAAGCCGATAAGACTCAAAAGTCTTCAGTCTGGATGACATCAGTAACAGATCGTTACCCTGCCGTCAAGGATCACTTTCTCACCTTAGCCAGTAATGATGCTTATCTTTGTAAGGTGCAATGTCAAGGAGTGTTACCTCCCAAGTCTTGCTAATGCTTTCCAGACCCTTCAATGCAAAAACACAGTAATGTTAATGGACAAGACAATAGGTGTTGGAGAGGTGGCAAAATGAAGGGGCAACATTGCTAAAAGGCACATCTGGACAATATTAAAGAGGAATAGCTTTATGAAACATTTCAGTTTGTGTCCTCAAATCCTTATCAGAACGAATCAGAATTATGTAGCCTCATTCTGTTTTCCTAGTAAATGTGTAATGTGAATAGAAATGTTGTAATATGAGTAAATACAATCAACAAATTGGCTTGAATCTCTTTTAAATGCTAATGAGAGGCAGACATGGCTGCAGACAGCAGGCCTAAAAAAAAAAACACTGAAGAAAGCCTTATGCCTTTTGGCTTTGCTCACTCATATTCTTGGCGAGGTGCTGGTTAATATTAATTACAGAAGAAGCTATAAAAAAGCCAAGTGAGTTTAAGGAAAAAAGACTCAAACCTGCTCTATGGAGAGTTCCTTGGTGGCAGCGCCAGAGATGTCACAGATGTTGTCAGTAAACTTGTCCAGGCCCAGAGATATCATCTTCTCCAAGGTGAATTCAGCACTGGTGTGGTCAAAGGAGCACTGCAGGTCTTCACGGATTTGCTTCCAATGCCTGAAAGTAGGGTTAGTTAACTAACACTTTCTCATTGCTTTATATGATTGAGTTGTGTGCTGTAAACTGCACCAGGCTCTGCTCAATACAAAAAGGAAGGAAACATGTGACGATAAAATGTCTAATTAACGATAAAGGTTTGTCCTGCTTTTAGAACTGCTCTATTCCATATATGCTTTAATTGTCTCAGACTCCAGTCCTTATAATAAGCATTATAAGTGAATGTTCTCTATTTTCTGTTCGTACCTGTCTCTCATGGCTGGATTCCTCATGTTGGTGATGAGAGGGATGATCCGCTTGAACTGGTCAATCTTGTTTTTAGAGAAGTCTACTATGTCCCACTCCTTGTCCTGCAATCACAGATCAGAACCCTGCTATTGTGTGTATTACAGATGTGAGATTTGCACACACAGTATTAGCAGAGAAATGCAGAGGTGAATCTGCTGTGGGTACATCCATTATTAATTGAAACATAGTCTAAATTTAATTTTATATTTGGAAGATTTCACAACTACAGTGCCGTATCTACATGGTTCATACAGTAACAAATAAATATTCAATTACTATGATTTTCTGGATTTCACTAGAAAGTCAAATTTGACTGTGGCAAATCAGACCTTAAGTTCTCTCTGGAGCTTGATGAGTTTCTTGAACATGTCCTGTGCTACGCTTTCCATGTCTTCTGTGTGCAGTGTAGCAAACTGACGAGTCCTCCATTTGCTCCATTTGGTGTTCCATTCTTCTGTGATGGCCCAGACTTCCTGCAGTTGATCTATGTCCTGTCCAAGACATACAGACACAAGCAAACATCAGCAGAAATAACACGGTGCCCTAATCTCTACATGAACTGCTATTGCAGTCCTATTACTAGTATGTGCAAGGTCAGTTCTATTAAAAAAAGGATATAACTCTTCCCGGTATCTATATTAATATCAAAATCTATATCTATATATACTTATACTATACTATATCTATATCTAAAAAAACTGCTTTTACACATTCTAGGAAACATTGTTCTCAAGTTTGCAAAATGTTATGAATGTACACATGTAAGTTGGGAATGTGATTTTTGTGCTGTGTCAGACCTTCTCCAGTGCCTGGATGGTTTTAGAGGGGGGCTGATCTACTTTGAAAAAGCCCAGACCGTGAAGAATAGTGGTCTGTTCCTGTTTGAGAGTCTCCAGTTTGGTGCGATGCTCCACTATTTGTTTAAGAGCCAACCCAGTGCTCAGTGCACTATCAAATGGACCTGTATATACAAAAAGCACTGTTTGACAATATTCACATCAACAAATACACACAAAAGCAAAGGGCATATATAATACAGAGTCTAAAAGGTTTGTTAGATGCAGGCTTGTTTGTACAGAGGAGATTGTAACCTGTGCTGTTGAACTCCTGCAAAGTATCCTGAATCTTTTTTTTAAACTCCTCAAAGGAGAGGATGAAGCTGTTCTTAAACTTCTCCTTGTGTTTCTGCAGCATGATGTCGCTGTCAATCAACACCTGCTGGAACCACACCCACTCGTCATTCAGCACCTCACGCATGTTTTGCACCTGCGGGTGAAACAAGTTGTTAATTTTTGCTTATTAATAATTAAATTATTAATAAGGAGGTTTTTCACACTACTGTAATCTGACAAAGTCAATGCAAATTATGAAATACAATATATATAATAATATATATATAATAATATATATATATATATATATATATATATATATATATATATATATATATATATATATATATATATATGCCGTTTGTGTGGATGAACACTTACAGCCTGTTCAACTGGGACTTCATATTTGTCTAGGATTGCAAACTGGTCATGGATGAGAGGAATCTGAGCTTCTGTCCTGGCCAAATTACCCTGCAGAGTCTCCAAGAGCTTTAGGCTATCACCAAGCTCAGCCAGTGTCTGGGGAGGTTGTCTTAGCCTAAACACAAACATAAAACATAATAACTGCACCACTGAGAGCATCCAAAACCAATATTCAAAATATACTGTGCTGAACAGTCTACTAAAATGTATTCACAAAGGTACACATCAACTCAATATTATGTGTATTATTGTATAATAAGAGTTTCATAATATAACCATTTTTCTGTTGGAGATGTTGTTTAGTTACATGTTGCCTCATTCACAAACCGACCCCTGACATCACCTGTTTGCATTGTCCTGTAGAGAAACATGAAGTTCTTTCAGGCGGGTGCTGGCCATATGGCTGAGCAGCTCAGTGAACTTGGTTTGCCACTCATTGCAGTGTTGCACCAGTGACGACTTGAGAGGTGAACAGTCCAGCATCACAAACTGGATGTTTACGACAGTCTCTTCCTGTTGAACACTGTTGGCCTTTTCCGTGTACCTAAGATAAGCAGAATGATGAAGAATAATGCTTTGTGACTGCAAAAAACACATTTTAAAGGCATTTGTTTGATAGGTTAATAATAACATTTACAACATATTTCAATGCTTTAAAAACAAAAGGTTCAAAAACAAAACCGCCCACAGACACTTAACCAGTTGACATTTAAAAGGAGATTTCATTTTCAGTACCTGGGAATATCTGCATCAAACGAGGTAACTGGCGGGTTGAGTCTCTGATAGCGTTGTATAAAGGAGTCTTTGTCAATATGCCAGATGTCCCTGTATTTGTCCCACATTTTCAGATAGGCCTGCAGTTGACTAGCATTGGCCGTCATTCCTGTGGCAACTGCAGCCCGAATCCTTTTTATCTCCTCATCTTGCTCTGTGGAATAAAAAAGTCATGTGTTACATACATTGTTTAGTAATCTTCATCTGCAACGCGAGCACGTGCACAGTTGCTCTGACAATTGCTCAGTTTGCTGAAAAACTGGATTGACGTTTGGATTTTTCTGTGGGAAAAAACATGATTGTAATACACCGTATGTCTTACCTATGCTGGCGTGTATGGGCTTCACCTCTGACTGTTTGCAGTCAAGAAGTTCAGGCAGCCGTTTAAATTCTGAGATGGTGCTGATAATTTGAGGCATGATGTTCACCATTTCAGCAAGCTTTCCGAGCGTGGGGGAGAATTCCACCTGTACAGAAAAAGACCCATGAACAAAATGAACAAAGTGGCCACAAATATACTGAGCTGTTTATGTTTTAGTCAACTAGCATCAGTTTTTGTACTGGGTACAAAATATTAAGTTATTTAACCATTTAACACTAGTCTTGGTTGCTTCAAGAACAGCAGGCTGTGCAAACAACAGTAGAGTTGTCTTTGCAGAAACAAACTCCACAGCTAGAGCAAGTTCTCCTATGGCTGCACAGTTCAAGCCCTCTCCTCATTTTGCTGTGGGGCAGGGGGTCATGCCCTGATTCAGACCGCTGTATCTTGGATGTCTCTACTGCACAGTTCAATAGGAAGAACATTGGCCTGGGAAGCTGAAGGTCCTCAGTTCGATCCCTGTCTTTGGCGAGAAGTGTGTCCTTAAGCAAGACACTTCACACTAGCTCTCAGGGCACCGCCATGTCTGGCAGCCCACTTTCTTAGTTCATGGGGGCTGTCACACGTCAATTTTCCCCTCAAGGGGATCAATAAAGTACTGTATGTATCGTATATTCTCATCTCCTTGTCCTAAGAAGGGCATGTGTCCTTATCTTGGCCTGAAGTTGCAGAAGATTTCCCCTAATTTTCGCAAGTGCATAGTTCGCAGACTGTGCCCAGTCTTACCATCCAGTACATAGTCAAGTCCTCGAGGTAGTGAATAGGTCTTTCTTGCCTAATGGCCAGGGAATAAAGGACCTGGGAGCTGAGTTGGGCTTGAGTGCACCTGCGAAAAACCTCAGGACAAATAGTGCCAGTGTTTTTTTATTTTTTTTCATGGCAGCTGCATGTTTGATCTCTAGGTATATTTTTTGAGAGTAGAAATTGAGGTGTGTGAGGGCTTTTGTGTAGTTATGTCTGGCTTGTTTATGAAAGCAACAAAGCTACAGGTGCATCAAAGCCAAGTTGACTAGAAGCCAGAGGGTTAATGTGAACCCCCCTCTGTTGTCATGTGAATGTGACACGTGTGGCCTGTTTGGTGGCCTCAGGTTAGAGTTTATGTTAAGAAGACAGGTCTATCTTTCATGAGGCTGTGACACTTCTGTACAGATGCCAGGCATAATATTTGATTAGGATGTTTGGGCCTCATCTTGTCCTTTGATATTTTGACAGCATTGAGCAGTGGTGATTGTGTGTACATGTGTGTGTCTGCTTAAGACTTTGTGTAGCTTACTGTTTCCCATGCAAAAAATACAACTGTGATATTATTTCACTGTTCTGCACCGTTCTGTTTTCATTACTAGAACTCTTGTAACTTAACTCAAAGGGTTTGCTGTTACCTTCTGTGTTGTTTGAGAGGTTGTCTGGCGCAGTGCTACGAGGACTTTAAACAATGGATTCGGTGATGTCTTACTGTCGCCGTTAATGGCCCTCGATAGGTTTTTCATGGAGTGTTTGATGTTGCTTCTGAAAGCTTCTTCTACCATGTGGTCCACCTTCTTTGTGTAGGTCACCCAGTGCTCCGTGACCTTGATGAGAAGTACACACAGGACACAGGACTTTGTAGTACGTTCATTGTAAAGCTACACACACAAAAGGCTTTTTTATTTATTCAATTCATTTTTGTGAGTGTTTCTTTATATTTAATAAATACGAACAAAAATAGCACAGACCTCATATCCATCCTCTGAGAAGATGCTATAAATGTGGGTCATGAGGTCAACTATTTCCTGGTGTGCTGAGCGTAGAGTTTGCAGCTGTCTCTGCTGGTAAGCCTTCTGGTCATTCTCAAACTCCACATTCCTACGAAGGCACAGAACACAACTAACACCATAGAAATGTGTAAAAGAGACCTGCTGAAAAACCTCCAGGTTATAAAATCTACATTACATTATATTTGAGTTTTTATGAGCAAGCCCACATGTAACTAGCAATACTATACATGCAAAGATCATTTATTTATTTTTCACCACATGTCTCTCATTACCTGTACACAGTCTTTCCATCCAGTCTAACCAGAAATGTTTCACTGATCTGGCGGCAGAGGTTGGAGATGGACAAATTGGACACTTTGTAGCTATCAACAGTCAGCTGCACCTGCAGTGCAACAGGGAAAGGAGAAGGGCTGCTCAGTACACAGTTGCCTAGAACATGCCTGAACATCTTATGACCTAACATCTATCAAAGCTATGTCCATGTTCAAAAGCAAACTACACTGCTCAGAAAATCTATTATTTATTGCTCACTCCTCTCTTTTCGCCCAGCATTCTAAGCTATAAGTAGTCAAAAGCCAGCGAGGCAGTACCCACAGAGTGTGTGTTACAACCTTGTGAACCTGCAGCAGACAGTCACGGATGAAGACGTTAGAAGCTCCTTTAGTCAGCCACGTGAGCTTGGTCAGGCCAGGCTGAATCTTCTTATCAATGCTGCGGATTCGCTCCTGAAATAGACCCAACTCACTGGGAGACAGCATTCCAATGATCCTGAACACACACACACACACACACACACACACACACACACACACACACACACACACACACACACACACACACACACACACACACACACACAGATACACACCACATCACAGTTCAGTGATGATGACCGCATTTCATCTAATGACTAAGGATTCACATTCAAGTAGCAGTAGGATAGGTAGAGAAATGCTTGTCAGTTATTCAGTTACAATCCTGCAACAATAGCTAAATTCCAAACATTCTTTCTATCTTTGTTACTGTATACAACATAAATGGTCAGTTGGATGATGCTCTTTTTATGATACAAATACTACGTAGATCAAATTATGATATGCATGTGTCATATTATTACTGTACCTGTGTTAGGCCCTCTAGAATCAGAAACCATTGTTTGTTCATGTTTGCTCTCTGTGTCTCACCTGTTATAGTCCCTGATCAGCAGCAGGACTCTCTCTCTCAGGCCTCTCAGGTCTTCCCTCTCATGGTAAATGTCAGACACACTCTGGGGAATCTCAAACTTTAGTCGATCCCAATAGTGGATCTCAGAGAACAGGTTCAACAGGTTCCTGGCAAAACACATAAATACCAGTAATTTGAATATACTGTGGTAAAGGTTTACTGAACGATTTGTTATTGCATTGTGAGATGAGAATGCTTTGTGGCTAGCGTGCGCTATATGATTTGTTTGTGTGACCCACTTGTCAAAGTTGATGTTCAGTTTAGCAGACTTGTCCTTGCAGCGCACCATGAGAGGCTGCTCTAGCTTTTTGATGTACTGTCCGTCCAGGTTCTGGCTCCACATGCTGAAACTGTTCTTCACAATCTCACCCAAGAACTTGACAATCTCATCATAGGTAACAAATACTTGGTTTTGTGTGTTTGACTTAGACATAAAATGGGCCTTCTGAAGCACCTGGAAACAAAGAAACACAACAAAGAGTCAAGAAAGTAAGTGAAGTGATGTAGCTGATGTGCACTCAAAAGAATAAATGTAGATGACCATGTCATCTAATAGATTTACCTCCACTGATTTGTCTATGCGATTTCTGAGAGCTCTTGCCCAGTGGGCCTGTCCTGCTAAATGTGGAACATAGTCAGGAAACCGCTCCTTCCTCTGATTCATCTCCTTGTTGACCATTTTGAGCTCACTGTTAAATATGTTGTATACTTCCTCCATCTTTGCTTCTATGGTGGGTTTGATGGCCTGAGGTTTAAAACATTTAATTGATAGGAATTAGTAGATGGAGCCTCAAGATGTCAGGCTTATGTTTAAGATATCTCTTTAAATTGGTAAACCACAATATAAAGTAAATTATCATTAAAGTATTTAATTGTTTCTCAATAATGACCAGCTTTAATTTAACATTAGCATGTACTGCATGCATGTGTTTGTGTCACCTCTCGAGTAGATAAAGGTCTAAAAATGTCCAAAAGCCGAACTCCTTCCTCTACTGTGGTCACTGTCTTAAACACGGAACTGATGAGATTTTGCATCATCATTTCCAGATCCTTTACTAATGACTGAAATCTGTGTATGCACACAAACAACAAACACAATGTCATTAAAACATGACTTGCTAGTATTTGTCAACTAGTGGAGCAGCTGATTAGGACATATGCATTATTCAATATTCAGTTGTTCTTAACAAACATACTTATATCATTTCATTTAGTCCTAGTTTATATTTGTTCTAACCTGACCTACCTGGTAAATTCCCGGCCCCATGTGATGTTCTTAACATCAAGGATGTCGTTATCTAGAGAGCGCAGGTTTTGTAGGCCACATTGATAGTTCGCCTCTATCTCCAGGAGTGAGCGAGTGAACTCTGGTACCTGGCAGCCCGTGAAGGATGGCAGGGCCCTCTGCTGACCTTCCTCCCAACGGGCAAACTGTTGTTGACAGTCACATATCTGAAAGAGCAAGCTAAAATATTAGTACTGTCCAGTATTGACAAAATATATACCCATGTGTTTATACGAGTACTTAACAGTAATTAACCTAAGGAACACATGTACAATTGAAAAGAAAAAAAATTAGAACAATAAAATAGTATAATACATTAACAATCAACATATCAAAAGTAGCAGGCACACAAAAAGTAAAACTGCCTTTTATTGTCTTTGTCATAGCACATAGACTATGATGCAATGTATTCTATGTCAATGTTGCACCATATTGTAGAGTTGTATTGTGATGATGTGTTTGTGGACATGTGTTAATACCTCGAGCAGGTTTTTGAACCTCAGAATGAAAGAATCAACTACCACAAAAAAGTTGGTGTGGTCCAGCAGCCAACCTTTTGAAGAATTCCTAAAAACACAGGTGGAATAAAAGGGAGAGAAAAGGGAATAGAGGATGATGAGTCAGAAACAAACATGCAGCAACTGTTACACTGATTCTGAAGATGCTTTCAGATCCCTCAGTATGACTGGGATTAATCTTTAAATGGTTTTAATGTTAATTTACAGTGAGAAAGTGCTTTTAGTTCCACAAACAATATATGTGGAAGCATTCTCTAAATGAGCTGCATGCATGCTTGTATACTCATCAAAATTCTATTTTACACTGCTTTTTTCATATGCCATTTCAAGTTTTAACGAAAACCCCCATACATTGTTGAACACCTCAAACATGTTGAATGTCGATACAAGTGTTTAGTACAGTTTTTAAGAGTACAATCTTTAGGTGCCTTAGGGTACTGGTTAACTGTGATTAGAGTCATGAGCCTCTATGCTGATGGGATTTCTCCTACTTGCGGTGGAGCTTTGAGGCATGCAGATATATGTCTTTCCAAGACTCGCAGCACTGGATGCATTCGCTGAGCGTTTTCTTGCTGGACAGCACATAGCCCTCAAAGATCCTGTCCAGAGAGATGGATTGGAGGCACAAAGACACGACCTCACTCGTCATCTGCAAATGCAGAAAAAAGTCAAGACTTATAGAAATTAAGAGTCACAGAGCTGAGCACAAATGATGGAGTACAATCTTGGTTTACATAAAGCTATAGCTCCATAAATGTAGAGCATCACTTATTAAAATGAGGAAAGATGAAAGGATTGATGAGAGAAGCAGATACATGTAGCCAGCCAGCCAACGTGTAATCTTCCTGATTTACATTGCACTTTCAGACTTTCATCACTCCCCACATACATTTCATCTGGATTGCTTATTACTCTGCCATGTGCTGTATATCTGTAATCATCATATCGGTTTCTTTTTACACAGTTGCATGTGCAGCTACTGTACATGTAGATAACTCTCCTGTCTTCAGCAGAGACCAACAGCTGGATGAAAGATTAGACCATGACACAAAAATATTTGATCTGTTCCAATTTCTGAGGAGTGAGGGAGTCACATATGAATTGTTTTCTAACAGATAACTGTTAGTGTTGTGTGGGTGAACTGCAGCGTGTTACACTCAGTATAGAAAACAGTTCACGTGGAAGAGTATAAGAAGTGACAGCGAGACAGAGGCAGGGCAGTGTGCTTGTACGAATCATTACGCTTCTGGATCAAAGCGCATACCTTGCGGAAAAGACCAATGATTTTCTCGTCGGTGTTGTAGTAACTGGAGTTGACCCAAATGACTCGAATCAGACTGACAATATGCTGCAGCTTTGGAGCAGCTTGGTTAGGTTTGAGCTGAGCAAACTCTTCGCAGGGTTTCTTTAGAATAGAGAGGAATTGCAGGTTTGACTGGGCTTGCAGAGAGTAATCCTGCAGAACACATACACAAGTATTAATGTTATTGTAACAGTCATGTTAACATAAGATTTCAACATGCTCCAGATGCATTTCTTTTGGTGGCCAGATGATAAAATATAACAAAAAAATATATACACTGTATAATGTTATGACAGTAGTCAGTCATGTTCTTTGACTTTTACTATACTGTACATCTACTAGGAGATTTCCTATACCTGTATAGCCTTGGTTACTTTGGAGAAACATTGTTCATACAGAGACTTTGAGAGCTGCAGGATTTTCTGGATGTGTCGGACCCCTGGGTTTTGCAGCTGCTGGCTGATGTTCAGCAGCTTGATAGAGCGACTCTTCCAGAAAGCTATCTCGTGCAGTGGACCACAGTCGTCCCGCATATTCATTATTTCTTGTGCATTGAGTACCTCCTTGATTTGATCTGTCCACTTGATGACAACAGCTATAAAAATAGGAGAAGCAATGAGTAGAAAAAGCAAACACAGAAGCATGAAAATCTCGGGAGGGACAACAAAGACACAAGAGAGATAGCAGGAGGACAAAGGGAGCAGTAAAAAGCAATTTCTGAAGGAATGACTAAATAAATGTTGGAATCAATTTATTTGTTTGAGGCGAGAAATGTGTTGCAAGAAAAGATAAAGGATGCCCGAACTAAGAGAGGAATGCCGAAAACAATAATGTTGGACTGATGCAGGTAAAAGGTACAGTACAGCAGGCGTATTAAACTGCCGAGTTTGACAGAGAATCAATGCTACAAATCTGCTGTTTACAACAGAATCTTACAGACCAGAAGTCTTGTCAGGGTGGATTTTAAAAAGACAGTCTACAAAGCCACATGGAAAAAGAAAGGCACCCCAGCCCCCTTACACTTACTCTCCAATCTCTGCACCAGCGCTAAGTCATTCTTGGCCTCCTCAGGACTGAACTGCAAGGCTTCCATTGGGATGTAAAGAACCGTTTTGCCCACCTTGTTATGCACTTCATCTGTTAAAAATGAAATCATACAGATTATTGCTGATATTGTATCATAATATTTCAAATAAAGCCTGTTGTTTGATTAATACAGGCATGTGGTGTCTGTGTAATATAACTGACAGGGGTCTAGGAAATGTGCTCACCTTCCTAAAGTCTTGGGGATAGTGAATTTATTAAATGCATCATATAATGTAGGAGAATTTTGCCTTTGTCATTATTTTGTTAACTACCTGGTTAAAAACCCCACAAATGCTAAAATCCTCAGACGCTTCCTCAGAACCATCTGCTCCCTGCGCAGCACAGATGCTATCGGTATCCGTCCTGCTGTTTTCATTTACAGATTTATACGTTTGTGCGGCTCTGAAGCTGCAAACGCTTACAGCCAAAACTGGAAATCCCAAATCAATACCAGGGCCGCTAAGTTCGCATAGGGGATTTGTGTTACTTTAAGGTCCTCCTACTGCGGAAGCAATGCAATTTACTAAAACACGTGGAAAACAAGCATGAACAAACATACAATGGGGCATGGCCCACATTGACTTACAACAACAACCTCAATTACCTCGGTTGCACGTGGCTCAGTTTGAAGGAAGGAAAGCGTGTCTGTCATGGGACAGAGATAATGAGGTATTTCAAAGACGCCTCAAAGGCCCTTCGCAAACGCTGCCAGTGCAGGCTGCTCACAAATCCCAGTCGGGAAGACAACGCTGCAGTACGAGTCAAGGCGTTTTGTGTAACGTGGAAGTTGTGCGTGAATACCATCCCTCTGCGGTGCCGGTGCCTACCTGTGAGGGTGGCCACGTAGCAGTGCATGTTATTGGTGTAGGTGTCCTTGAGGCTCTTGACCCTGAAGGTGCAGAGGGCGAGCGGGGGGGCGTGCAGGCAGGCCATGTCCCGGAGCAGCCGGCGCGTGGGGCTGCCGCGCGCGCTGCCAAACTGTACGGCCGTGTTAAACGTCTCCGCCGTGACGAAGGCTCCCGGGACGCGAGTGAAGTAGGAGAGCTGCTGCAGCCACTGTCCCTGAGAAACAAGCATTTTTAATCGTGGGGGGGTGATGAGTAGAGAGTGGTTGAGCAACTTGAAGCAATAGTGATGGGGTACAGTACGTGTGAGGGCATGGTGTGCTCCACCCGCAGCCCCGCGCTGGGGTCCTCGTACACCACCATGAGTGTGATGGACGTGTCCTCAATGAACCGGTCCACGGCCTTCTCATTCTCCTCCGTCCACAGCTCCTCCGCTACACCGGAAACGGCCACGCAGCGGATCACCAGCTTCCGGCGAAGAAGGAAGAAGGGGTTGAACGACGATTAACTACTGGAACAACTTTGTGCGTGAACGGAAACAATGATTCAGATTTACCTCACGAATGCTCTTGATGTGATCCTCCACCATGACGTTCACAGGTCCCGCGGCAAAGCTCGCCTCTTGCCACGTGGTTCATAAAATACTTGATGAGAAACGCACAAACAGGCACAACAACTGTGACATGCTGACACAGCAAATGTTTCGCGTACCTTAAACCGAATTTAAATTTAGTTTAGCACACACACCAACGTTACTTCCATAATGCCATTATAGTTGCATTACATGATTGAACTTGCCAGTAAGGTTGTTAGCCGCTTGTAGCTAACTTCGAGCTAGCAAACGATTATCAATGGACTTGACGTTAGCATTAGTTACTCACTTTGATGCGTCAGGTCTTGAGCTCATGAGCTTAAAGACGCTCTCCTTTGGACTGTAAAACTACCGCCAGGCAGCCAACTCCTACGAGCAGCGCGTCGGTGTACACGTCTCCATGGCAACGCTTGGTTGCCCTGGTAACGTCTGGTGCGGCGGCAGGACCCGGCTCGTCGAGTTTCGCCAGTACACAGAAAAAAGATTTTTTATGAGAACAAAGCTCAACCTTTTCCACGAACACGTGACGCTATTAGGCCATAACTTTAGGACATGCAGTGAGTTTAATAACTCAACAGGAAGCGTTGACTTCGTCTTCCTCCCGCCCCTGCTGAACACTTGTCCTGGGGCGCCCCCTACCGGCACGTTCCTACGGTCGGTGGAAAGCTGCATGAAAACCCCAGTTCCTCTAATTTAGGCTTAAGAATAAAACAATGTTTACTTCTGGATCTTAGTGTCACTTAAGCAATCAAAATGTGTCCTTTAAAGCTGTTTTCAACATAATCAAGGTGCTGGTTCAAAAACCCAAGCACAAGGTGAGGTCGTATGGAGTCGGCGCTGTGGAACAGAGGTTTAGTTGGCTCCCAGCAGGGAGCCTGGGGATGATGTCAGGGCATCCACCAGAACGCTGCACACTGGTTTAACTTCAGTCATAAATCACTCTGCAGGTGAGAGCAATTGGATTTTTCCACTGGACTTACAGAAACACATGTGTAGAAAATGTTGCTTTCCAGCGTAATAAAAAAGTAAAAAATGATTAAGCCAAACCTTTATTAATAATTCTAATTTACATCAGTCAGCAGCACATGGAGTCCATACCACATTTATCTTCGGTTACCTTCAGTCCACATCATCGTAATAAGCCCATTTGAACTGGAATTCAGCATGTTGCTATGGGTACGCTGTATCTCCCACCAACCAGGGACCAGTCCACACACAGACATGGACTGGAACTGTGTTATAATGGCTTTAACCCTGAGGAGGTCTGTTCATGGGGAATCCTTTCAGTCTGAATACAACCTTGAATTCAGCCCCCTTCCTACTCTTGCTGGTTCCCCTCTCTCATTACTGGACCGTTCCTCCCCTCCAGCTCCCTTTCTCCAGGGTCCCTCTCTTGTTTTTCTCAGAAATCTGCCTCACCCCACAACGCTGGCCGACTACAAACGTCTTGTTTGTGATGCTTCATTAGAATTCATTTGTTTGAATAGATTCATTTCTCTTCCAGTCACTCGCTCGCTCCATCTTCTTTTTTGCACAAATATTATTTACCTCACCTTGATAAACTGCCTTGTTTGAGGGATCGTCCTGGTGCATAAAAGGGTTTTCATATCCAAGAGTGTCGAAGCAAGGATGGATGTGATCATCAGCGAATGAGAATATTAGTCTGCGCTTCAGAAATCCAACATTAGCTGTGAAAAAAAATGCTCCTGTTTACTTCAAGTGACTGTGAATTGGGTCCCAAGTGAGCAGTTTTCCTGGTCAATGATGCCTGGCTTACAGTGAAAAAATATGGTTTAATAGTGTTTTACAGGCAAGTCAACACAGAACTGAATAGATATCTATCCTTGACTGAAGTTCTGATGGTTCATGAAACAGTTAGATGTGAACAGATGCATTCATGTGAGGTCTAAAAGGATGAAAGCACATGAGCATAACATTAAAATTGTGTACTGTAGTGGTTATGTACATAAAGGCTGATGATATGCATATACAGTACTGCAAAGCCTTGTAAAGAAACTACAAACAAATTGGTTTGAGGCTGAAGGATGGCAGACCCAAATTAGGGTTCTGACTCTGTGAGCTCACAACTAATGATAGGCTGCCATGGCAAAGAGGGATGCAGGGATGGAGGGAAAAATAAGGAGGAGTGAGTCCATGATGGATTACTGTTGCTCTTAAACCAGTTCAGGCAGAAGATACAAGTATACGGCGTCACTTAGTAAAATGAGGACGGACGAAAGGATGGATGAGAACCACAAACAGACAGAAAAGCTCAGCTGGAGATAATAGCTGTCTAATACTCCAGCACAGGACATAGATACACAGACACACAGTAAAAAGGCGCTGGCTAGAGCACAATGAGCTCAGGGTCTTTTTAGGAAAGCAAAACAGACCTTGGATGGTTTTCTTTGCTTATTATATGGCATTTACTCCACAGATGCTGGTTTTGTTCAGCCTCAGCAGGCCAAGGTATACCTGAAGAGCAGCCACTCACAAACATAAGGTAGCACACACACACACACACACACACACACACACACACACACACACACACACACACACACACACACACACACACACACACACACACACACACACACACACACACACACACACACACACACACACACAAATCCATTTGCATTCACGCACAGTCCATGAGGGCAGAGTCGGACTAGAAAAGGCATTTCCTGCAGCAAATGCAAAGGGAATGCTGAAAGGCTGAATTTAAGAAATGCTAACTCCTCTAAAACACTACAGAAAGTGGCTGAAGACATTAGATTTTGCCTGATAGACCTGAAAGTAAAAACAGGGAAGTCTAAGATTGGAGAATGCTGAAAATGATCTGAAACAATATCCAGGATTTACTGAAATTAGCTGAAGAGCATCGGAATTTGCAGCAGAATTATTTGTAGGAGGAACCTATTTTGCAATTGTGTGCTTTTATTTTGAAATGACATTCTGGAGGTATAGAAAGTGTTTACAAGTTAAACAGCCTGATTGAGCAATGGCCATAGTGGTTTATGATTACATGCGGGTATAATGAATGAATTTGCCATAAGTAACACAATTCTTCACTGTGTAACGCAGCTGTGCCGTTGCCATGGAGACTATGGGTGAAAAGCAGGAAACTCAAGCTCATACTGCTGAGTCACCACAGTGGAAGCTGATTTGGACACTGCTAAACAGGCTTGTTCCAGCAAAATCACAATTATCATCACCAAAGAGTTTGCTATTTATTTTACCAGCTTGAGGGAAGGAATTTATGGGTGACAAAGGAGGAAAACATTGTCACTAAAGGAATATGCACAATTTGTAATATTCAGTGGAGCTACGTTTTATCACTTCAAGCCTTTATTTTAAAATTATTCAGCAGAAGTTGTAGGACTGTTTCATCCTTTGTACTTTATTAACAACAATAACAATTTATTAACTGTAGATGAGGACCTGACCCTTGACCCTGATTGTCTCACAGGTCAGGTCCAGAGATAATGAATCCAGAGCCTGGCCACAGTGTGTGTATGACGTCATCCTCCTGCACCACCAATGCATCACATTTGTATGAGCATTGTGGATGACATCATTACTATAATACCGTTCTACAAACAAAACACCAAGAACACACGGTGACACACTTTTCTGGGCAATTCATTCTGAAAGTTGCAGAGGAAACAGGACTTGTTGTTACTATGGTAATTCAGAAGTTCCCGTTGACATATCAAGCATTTGTCAACCTTTCCTGGATTATTAATGTTGTTTACTTCTATTTATATAGAAGGCCTTTGAAGGTGCCATCAATTTTAAGATTTCTTACCTCACTTGGAAGCCTGTGGCCCCACACACCACCGGGGACGGCTTCACTACAACTGTTACAGACAGTAAGCAAGTAAAGGGCTAGGAATCTGTCAGGACGCACATGCCAGCTCACACACACACACACACACACACACACACACACACACACACACACACACACACACACACACACACACACACACACACACACACACACACACACACACACACACACAAACACACAGATACACACATGCGCTGCAGCCAAAAGCAGACTGTGTGCACCTGTGCACTGTATGTGTAAGCTGTGTATATTCTCCTGAGCCAGTGGAGTCAGTGAGCAAACAATGTGATAAATATTGCATTTGTAGCTCTTTGTGAATGTAAGTATTCTTTGGCTTGCATGACTGAATATCCTCAGCTTTAGTCCTTTTTTGTTCCAGTGAAATATAACATTGAAATGGAATGAAAAGGTTTAACGTAACGTAATGACATGTTTGTGAACTTAATAGCCAGTTGCCATGGTTGCACCCAAATATTACATCATGCATTATGATTGTTTGATCGGATGAATTATTCATACGGCTGCACACCTTAATCATGTCACGACAGCTGGATCAAGTGACAAATTCCGAACCCTCAAGACGTCAATTCATCTGCCAAGTAAATGAGAAATTGCCCATATCTGCTCTAGCACCAGTCTTCCCCGGGTTTGAAATCTTTTGAGAGTGGCTGGTTAGAAAAGAAGCGAGTGGACACGGGTGCCTGTGTTCATTCATGTAAGTGATTACATGAAAAAAAGCAAGTACTAAGTGTTCCTGTCAGTGTTCATCAAGGTGCCACTGTGTCTAAATTTACCCGGCTGCAGTACCGCAGTTGTCCAGGTGGTGGTGCTGGCGCACCGCCCCAACCGGGCGCTTCATCGGGGAAACTAGCCTCTATCAGTTGAGTGCAGCCGCAGTGCGCTTCCTAAAAAAAAAACAGTGTCACATTTAAGTCAGTGTGTGCACCGTGTGTATACATCACAACAGAAAGTAAAGCAAGTTCATTTGAACATAGAACATTTATACCGTGTCACATTTCTGGGTGACTGCTTTGTGCAAGTTTACTTCTGGGCTCATAATTAATGTCAGACGACTACAAAAATGTTATATAATGCACATACGCAGCGACCCAAAACACAGACTGCAACAAACACACAGGCAGCCAGTCATTTTCAGAGCGCCTGGTTTATGGCAGCATGAGGTACTGGCGTCACACATCCTCTGATTCTGAGGGCCACAGAAGGAGGTGACGATCGTCTTAAAACAACACGTGAAAGGCTCTGCGGTGGCGAGTAGTGAGCATAGATCAAGACCATTAGCCGGGCTCAGTCACATGCATTCGAATTAGATTATCCATTATCCATTAGTGTAATTGGCCTTTACTCTGACAGGCTATAAATGGCCTTCCTGCTCGACTTGCGCCCATGTTTGTGGTTTAGAGCCGATTACCGACAAAGAAAGTATAAGACAGGCAATAATTTACATCAGTCAGCAACACACGGAGATAAGCTCCTCTACACCGTTCACCGACGTCTCTATTGGACCAATGGCGGACAGCGGCCGTCAGCGTGCGGCATATATCAAAGTCAGCGTCATTAAAGTCATCGACGGTGTTCACGTCCAGCTATAGAAATGACTTTCTTTCAAGCTGCTGTGAGGAGAAAGTCTAAAGAGAAGGTCAGGCATTGTCAGCTTTCACACCAAAGGGCAACGGAGGAGCAGTGTTAACAGCGCGGGCGAACTGGAGGGCGAGGAGTACAACATGATCAGATTTCATGGCAACTGTCACGTACCGGAACGGCATCAGCTTTGCAAATTACACGGGTTGGTCATTTACTGAGAATGTGACCCAAGCTTGCATGTCAACATCTACAATTATTATGTTACAGACTAGAAAATGAGGTATTGGATGTTTTATTCAAATGAATGACATCTGGTGTGAGTCTAAGAAGCCTAGTATTTTCTAGAAAGAGACAAGAATCTGGGCCTTTTCTATCAAAGTCTGATAAAAAAAACACATTACAAGACGGTTGGACACCACGGACAACATAGAGGGACCATTTACATGGAAGGTTTCAGCGTCCAGGTTGTTTTGCATCCGAGTAAAAAGAAGAGGAGACTGAAAGCAAATCAGAGGAAACGCCATAAAAATCGACTTTCTCAAACAGACAAATGACTTGATGTATAACGGCGACATTTCCCTAGTCACAGAGAGGCGTGTCTGAGAAGCAGCTAAGCAGAGAAGCTGCCAGTCAAGCCGCCGCTGCTACAACAAACAGCTGCAAATCACGCTGATGAGCACGAGCGAGCGGGGAAACGGCGGCTCGATACGGGGAGCGAAAGATTCATCTGAATAGACCGAATCAATCAAATATTTATCCAGGATATTGTGCACTCTGTGAAACACAAATGACACTTGAGGCTGGAAAAAAAATAAACCACACACTCGTGGGGGGACGAAAATCAGCGCTGAACAAATCAGAAACAGAACGGAGGCAGGGAGAGCGAGCATGCACGGCGTCATGGGACGTTTTGATGCCAGAGGCCTCGGCCCCTGGGGACTCTGGGCGCTCCAAGGATGCAGATGCCAGAGGGCCGATGGGATGAATATTAGTTTAATGAAGCGCTGATAATTCCTTCGCCTCCTCAGACTCAGTCAAACAGGCTGGTGGTGGCGCACGGGGGTGGGAGGGGCTGCACAAAGCGAGCGGGTTGCACACAGCAAGGAGGTCGCGCTCAAGGAGGTGACACAGACAGAGGCTATCAACATGTTCTGCCACTCAGCGCGGCTCCAGCCTCCTCCAGCCGGCTGCTCGCGCTCTTTAAGCTCCCCTCCAGCAGATGTGCTCGTTAAGCGGCCCCCTTTTCACTTCCTGGCAAAACTCTCGCTGTCACTCAATCAGGATGAAGCCGAGGGGCTGACGCACTTTTCGGTAAATGGCAGACGCCTCGTTCGTCAATAGAAAATCATTAAAGCTGTTGTAGAGGTCAAGAATGAGTCACGAACCAAACTGCACCAGACTGGATCAGAACCCCCCCCCCCCTTTTGTGTCTCAGCTCATGGAGGTCCATTACTGGGTTTCAGGTTCTGGTTCTTTGGTTCTTCCTGCTGTGGTCTCTGTCATCACCTGTCGTTAGCGACGGCCTTTTGTTCTGCGGAAAATGTGGCAATTAAATAAAGGGAGCCTCCGCAAGACAGCAGGGTTTAATTTACGCGCCCATTAGGAACGTAAGGGCAGAAGTTTTGTCAGAAGTTGCCTGGTCCTGAGTCACGGCCCCGCGTTATTAACTGAGCTCCATGAACACAGCACCGCACTCCAAGCTGAGGGGAGAAGAAATCCTGGCAGCAGCAAAATCCTCCTGTGATCACATTAATATTGAGCTCAACTTTGTCAAATCTAATTCCCACTGATGGAATAAAGCAAAGGAAGTGAGTGACACATATCCACAAACCCACACGCTCTCTTCTTTCCTCGCTGGCACCGCCGTGAATAGAACCTCAGTTGTCAGAAAGAGCGGCGCAGACGCCGCGCATTCATCATCGCCGGGGTTTGAGATACACACACTGCAGGCTACTGTTGTCTTAATCAAATACGGGGAGCGTGCAGTTGTTCTCAGCTGTCAGTGTCGTGCTTAAGCAGAACCTTGGAAGTCTTCTGCACGGATGAGGAGAAGCGTGATGAAGGCTCACGCACACACACACAACGGCCCGCTTCCGCTTTATTCTTAGCGGCAACGGTAAAACAACAAATCCGAAGCCGATGGCGGAGCAGAGGTGTCTGTCTCAGGGCGCGGTCTACAAAAAAAACAAAAAAACAAAAACGAGGAGGTTCTGTGATGTTGTCCCAGCTAATTTCTACAACAGGCTCACTTTGAACTTGCACATTTAAATTCACAGTGGAAGGACGTTTGGGCTGCGGGAGCGCGTGCCAAGACTTTGAAAACAAAAAAAGACTCGCCCCCCCCGGATTTGATCAGATTTAATACACAAACGCAGTTCTTTGGTGCGTGTTCTGTGTTGTTCTTCCTACACTGGGAAGGAGTGTTGTGGGCTGGAGCACATCTGGGAGACGAAGACACGTGTGCGGCCGTACATACGATATTTAAACCGAACCTATGTTATATTGATATTTATATCTCCTCATGTCGGATTTCATAGGAACTTTGCAGGAACTATGTCGCAGAACTAACTTGTGATTGGCGCAGAGAGGTTTTCGTTCCTCCATGCGCTGCACTTTATTACCACTGGCCAGGTGTTAACCACACGTGTGCTAAATCCGCCGCAGCTTTGCAGTAATTGTGCCGACGCGCCGGCGTCGAACACAAAGCCGGAGCTCCTGTAGAAGTTGGGTCCCGGCAGGGAGGAAGACAGAAAGCCTGGGAAGCAGAGGGGAGGAACAAAGGAGAGGCAGCTAATAGATTGAAGGATGTGGAAATAAAACATTTATGGGGTAAAATAAGGTTCCTCTAGTCCATCTGTCACCATCGCTGCAGTGGAAGTGAGCCTCCATCTCCACCGCGGCCTGCTCAACCTCTGAGCTGGATTCCTATGTAGTGTAATAGACTTGGTATCATTTTTATTTGGGTCAATATTTTCTCTTGCTGTAATGCATTTGTAATTCCCTTCACAAATTGTTGCAGTTTGACGGTGTGAGTTTGACAGATCTATCTGCGTTGGCTAACGGAGCGCCGTGTCAGCAGCCTGGAGACTCAGAAAGGTCCTACAGATGTATTATCAAGCGTCTGCTGATCTTTTGCCAGTTTCTCTCTTCCCTTTTTCTCCACCCTTAGTCTTTTACATCATTATTCCGCTGACCTCAGCACTCCTCCCTCTCCATCTTGTCCTTGTTCCCCCACCTTCTCATCCATCGTCGTGCTACAATGGCTCCTTGCCACGACCCGCCCTCTCTCCTCTTTACCTTAGGACTCACCCGCTTCTTCCAACGTAGCTACCAACAGGAAATGTTCACGGTAAATGCAATTTCCCAAAAACTATACACTGTTCACAGAGTTGTTACTGTATCTAAAGCACCACGTGGACACACTGCGGAAAAGAGCAAACCCTCCGCCCCCATCAGTCCTTCCCCTGTCTCTCCGGAGCAAATCCATTTATTCCAGTTTGCTTTGGTTTGAAAATGGAAATAATTGAGATTGTTGGAAAACAAAATGCACAAGGGCATGTTTTCCTCTGAGGCGTGTTTGGGTCAACATGCTCTGCAAATGCACTTAGTTGCACTTCATGAAGGTACAGTACTAATATTTATGTGACTACAATGGATGTGGATAGATGGACAAAGAAACAGAGAGCGTTATTGATTACTAGCAAGTCAGGAGGGACAGACGACTCTCACTATTAGACACATACGTCACCCCGAAACGCCACGGTCGCAATCTATAACTGCCACAACTCAATTGTCCCTAAATGTCACGCTGTGGCTACATTGTGAAGTGGCAGCTGAATGAAGCGAGGGCAATGAGGGAAAGCAAAGAGCCAGAAAGAGAAAGGGACTCACAATGAAAGGTCACCACCACCAAATAGGAAGGAGCGGGCTGAATAGCACACGCCGGGCCCGAAATTGGTCACGTAAAAGAAAGCAGAGAAAAGCGGGGTCCTGTGGAGGATGAGAACAAAAGTGACCTAAAGACCGGGATGGGAAAAAAAGTCGGCGGACTCTCGCTCAGTTCTTTACCTGGAGCCCTCCCGCAGTACGTCAGCGCTCCCGGTTGCTCCGCTCGCAGCTTGAGGCCAAGCTGACTTTGTTGATTTAAACATAACTCCCTAAATTAAATGAGCGTGTTGAAGGGTTTAGTGGATCCAGTAACAGATGGCTTTCATTTTGGCGGCGGGATGATCGCAGTCCGTGTCTGAAGCCTCTGCATTAATCGCGCGACAAGAAAGCAGCGAGGGTGAAGGTTGGGAGGACGTGTACTGTGTAAATGTTAAACAAACCAATGTTCTGAGTTTGCCGGAGTTTCTCCCTTCGCAAACTTCGCCCGAGCTCGTTTTGAAGCGGGCGCACGCACAAAAAGAGGAAGAACTGAGCAGATCAAGCTTTCGCACGGCTCATATAGACACGGGAGAAAAAAGTTCAGGGTTCAGCACGGGAGTCGAAGTAGTTTTACAAGGCAGGAAGGATATGTTAGCTGCAGTAAATGTGCCTTGTAGCTTTGGCTGGCTTTCCGCTGCCGATGTCTTATCTGATTCCCTGTCAAAGGAAGTCCCTCCGAAACTCTGGGGCTTTCCTCTAATATGGCCGTAACGCACGTCACTGCTCGATAGCAGTTCAAGATAGTCTGGTTCTCATCAGGGGACAAAGCCCCGCACATGGGCTCGCATCTAATGTTGGCAGCATGTTTCCAATGTACTGATTACTTTCCTTAACCTGCTGATGTTTGAGGTTAAAATGCTCCAAGGCGACATGGCGGAGCCGGGCCCGCGGCGGCGAACGGGTGCACGCGAGAGCGTACGCTCCAAGCGCTCCGTGACGAGTCTCAGCGGCTCCCAGCTCTCTCTGCTGCTCCCCAAATCACTGGTGTCGGGGAAAAGAAGAAGAAGAAAAAAAAGACTGCTCTGGGGTTGTTGCACAGAAATGGGATTCAGCGGCATTGCAACATGCTAACGGATTTGGGAGGTAGGAATCAAAGGCAACGGGGTTTCGTCGCTATGCTAGAAACGCGCTAACAGCGAGTCAGGGAACACCAACAGATGCGCCGCTGACCTGGGTTTGATAGCAGCGGGGTAAAATAGAAAACGTGACGAGGGAGCGGCGCTAAATGTCCGGACTGATCAGCGGGTATTACAGCTAGCTTCGCCTCAGAGCGTTGCCTTCAGGGTCTGCAGACAGTAATTCAGAAACAAATAGGTGTAAAGATTCTTCTAAATATCTATTTGACTTCTTTTTGCTGTTCAAAATCACAGACAGTAGATTTGGGACTGTTTCCGCCGCCGCCGTATGATTATGAGTTTTTACAGTACCCCTGTTTGACATCCCGTTTCACCGTACTGTCGAGAAGAAATACAAGAGGATCAGAGTTCCCCCGCGCGCAACAGTGAATGCTGTGTTTGCTTCCTGCGCCCGATTGTGTGCACTTGGCTACAGTTAATCTCAGTCAATAAACCTTTAATAACAGCGGGTAGTGCTCTCAGTGCAGGGCTGCGAAGGTGAACCCAGACTCACAGAGAGCGAGCGTGGTGCGTTTAAGTCCGCCATTAGCGTCTGATCCGCATCTCGTTTGATTCCTCTCTAAGTGAGTTGTGAGATGTTTCTCCCGCTTGGAGCCCTCCTCCGAATCACCCCACCGCCTCGCGCCGCACACTTGCAACTTTATTTATTTTTTTAATAGCTCCACCGATCCGGGGTTCTGATCAGCCAGAGGAAAATTTAGCTGCGCGAGTCAGAGGGGAGGCGTCGCGCTTGTACACAAGCAAACTTCATTACACATTACAGCACTTTAGGAAATTACTTTTCCACAAATCAAAGCTATTCCTTTGCAAGCAGCATCTAATTTAAAAAAAAAAAAAGGACTTGCAGCTTTTTTTCAAACAATGTTCACCCGCTGTAATCCGCTTTCACATACGCTGCGAAATAAACATAATTGAGGTTCCAATCGGCAGGTGAAGAGAAAGCAAGAAGACTTTTTAATGAACCGGCAGCTGCCGAACACTCACAGCGACGCGTCACGTGGATGAGAAAACGTTACGCGTAGGAAATTCATTGGCACCCGAATGTTTTTAGCCTTCACTAACGTGATAGATCTGCGTTGTGCTGAAAATGGGCTCTTTGTCCACAACAAGCGCACATTGTTCGCCTTGCCGTCGGTACTGTAGCGTCACACTGGTGTTTGAGCTCAACTCGACCTGCAACTGCAGCTTCTCATTCATGAACAAATGGCTGCATTGTGTGGGTTAAGAGAGGTTCAACACCTACTGTAACCTACTGAATATGCAAATCAGGACGTGACAGAATACAGCCCAACAATCAAGTGCCTCCTCCCTGACTCTAGACGTAGTGTGAATGTATTTGTCAGCGCTTCCTCTCTGCCACTCGTTGCCACACTCCCAATCTCCTCTCTGTCAGGCCCAAATGGTTTTGTCTCGCCCCATTCCTCCGTTCAATTTCCTCCCCACATTCATCCCTTCATCCTGCGCCGCCGTCTCCCTCACAGCTGGCTCTTGGCCTCCACCCAGGTGGGCTCTTTGCCCTGAAGGATCACGATGGCCCAAGAAGCCATCTCCAGCAGCGCTGGGATACAGCCATGGCACTTGATCTCCGTCGTGTCCCTTTCATCCAGAGATTTCAGAGCAAATGAGGAAGGTCAGAGATTGGACAGATAGGCGACGGCAGTAGAGTTGTTGTTGAGCCACCGTTTAGACTGTGCAGATGAACAAATCCCACTGGTGCTCTTCACATTTTGGCACAATTTGACTTTCGCTACTGTAAAACAATAAGTGCAGCAGGATCACTTTGTCATTCATGATGGAATCTGTGGGACTTCTCTCACAAACTGCTGAAAACAATTTCCTGAAATTTATGACAGATACAGGCTCAGTCTCGTCCTTTCTCTGTCAAAGCAATGGAAAAAAATGACTTCCATCACCCAGAGTTGGAAATAACAGATATTTGAGAGCTTCTCATTTGAGGTAAGTATTATTCCCTTCAAATGAGGAGCAGCAGGAGTGAAATATGAAAAATAGCCTTTTATGCTTCACATTACTCACGTTTCACTATAACTGCCACCACGCACGGGCACTAGACATATTTAAACATTAGACTTTCCACTTTATTTTATAAGTAGAGGTGTCAACATCCCAAACGCACCTGTGCGAGCCTCTGTAGGTTTCTAGCTCTCGTTCCTACCAATTGAACCTCAGTGCCTTTTATTAGCTGCCACTACCTGCTCCCGACTCACCGAGCATCTCTGCCAGCAGCCTGAATGGACTCATACGAAGTCAGATGAGTGACATGGTGATTTTTACCAGAGGCAGGTGTTTAGTGACTTTAATAGAGTTAGACAGAACCATTTACTGGAGTAAGATTATTAGAAGTCAGACAGGCAGCCGCGGTGCCGAGAGAATCTAATCTGCAGAGGAGTGCAAGACTTTAAGAAGTGATTTTCTGTGATTTGTCACAATTCTTTCTCCAAACTCTCCAGAGTTTGACAAAAGGTCATCCCATTATCTACAAATGATGATTAACACCCACTCTGCACTTGACCTGCTAATCTACATGCTCTCGCCTGCTCCGCTTTAGTCGGATACAGCTAAATGTCGAGATGCACAACAGAGCAAGGCTAAGATCATTACCGCACACATTCTTCTTGTATTTGCAAGTGCAGCCTTGAATGGCCTTAGAAAATATTAGTCAGAGCCTCGAGGCTGAAGCACTTTAAAGAACAGGAGAGACTTTTGTCTCGGCACTTAATACTTAAAGGAAAAAAATGTGCATGTTTTTTTTTTTTTTACGCGTTTAAATGTAAACGAAACAGACGGAACCAGGTGATTAAAGACAATCAAGCCTCACGGGGCGAACGAATAAATGGGAAGCGATGGCGAAGCAGCGCGGCCAATCCACGTTTGAACACATGAAGATTTCTGCAAATATCACGTCAAATGATTATTGACTATTACTATGAAGCTACTGCTGTCTGACATAACAAGACCACCGGCGCTAAATCAAGCAGGAAAATGGCTACGAAACCCTAATTCGAAACGAGGGCCGGTCGAGAGGCTTGCAAATGCAATTAAAGTCAGGTCATGTTTAATGGGCAAGAAAATGAAAGCCTGCCGATGTGGAAAGCTGAAGAAAGCTCCCCGGTTCTGTTCAGCCATGTACAGGTTACTGCCTTCATTCCAGGCAGCAATTCTCTCCTCTCTATGTCCCATTCAAAGGCTGCCGCACTCACGAGCCTCGAGGCTCTGATGAGCCAGATGCATTTCATAGTGCTGTCAGAGGTATCATCATGTCATGGGGAGGCTGAGCGGAGGCTATTCTTAGTGAGAAAGGAAGTACCCGGCTCCGAAAACCCCAGGACCTTCACAGAACCAGACAATGATGGCGCAGCTGATCAGCGCTTACCACTAAAGGAGGTGGGTCCTGTAATTGAGCATATAAGAATCCCCATTTTAGCTCCTGGGAGCAGCCAGGCTTTGACTGCATCGTCGGACCGTCAGCTCCGCTGTGGTTCATTAGACGTCACGGATAAGTAATAACACGGGCTGGTCTCGACCTCGTTTGAAATCACCAGCAGGAAATAAGGTAAAGCTGCATCTCTGTGAGACCTAAAGCATGAGTCACTGCGTTGAGCTGGTTAATTGGTATAGCAGTGCTCCCTGAGCTCTGGCAGCGTGATAGGGATCCTGCTAGCAGCTAGTGGTTAGAGGGCCAGGACGCCTCGTCACCCAGAGAATGGTGATTAGCTCTGGGTAATGGTGCCTGCCAGCCCAATTAGTGGCATTATGTGTGACCACTACCCTGTGCCACTAATTACAACTCGGGAATGTGTGTGGAAGGAATCAGAAAAAGAGGTTTGGTGAAACTGAATGGACGCGCATGTCCTGTCTCAAGAATGGAAGTGCACGCACCTCGTCATTTCCAATTACAGCGGGTCTCGGGTGTCCGTTGCGGCGCCACGCCTAGATTACCGGACCTCGTTTGCTCGACACCGGGTGTCAATCAGCCATTAACGCGCCGCGTCGCGGCGGGACGCGACCCGCTGTCCTTCCTGTCGCGTCGAGGAGCTGCGGCGGCCGATTACACGCGTCCCAGAGATGTGCTTCAATTTAATGTGTGGGTTCAAAACCATTAAAGGCCCGTTAATGCTGCGAACGCGCAAGGCCGCGCTCGTCGAGGAAGAGCGGTATGAACCGGTAAAGATGATCCATTCAGAAACAATGGCGGCTGAGTCACAGTCTATCACCCGCACCCACTGGGAGCCAGCTATAGTGCTGCACCTTTTTGTTCCCGCCTCGGCGTCGCCTTTTCCTGCTCCGTGAGACGTAAACACCCGGACGAACCACGTCCCGCTCTGCTTTGAACCCACGACTCATTAAATCTTCTCGTTTGATTAGTGTTTTCTCTTTCATAGGCTGTTTTTTTTTTACTTTTCTTTGCAAACCTTTCTCTTCTCCACCGCGGTGAAGTCGAGTTGTTTGCTTTGAACCGATTTTCCAGCGGATTCTGAAAGCGTGTCTGAAACAGTGTTCTCCTGCTGCTGAGGCCGAAAAGAAGCGGAGAAGTGCCATTAAGCGCAGAGGCTCTCCAGCCTGTGTGCCATCGTGAGTCATGCCTCGCACCTTTTCAAAAACGTCCGTATCGACAGCTCAGAGGCCGGTGCGCGTGCGTGGCCGGTGCGCGTGCGCGGCCAGCGCGGCGAGCACCTAGCCAAACACATTAGCGGGTGAAATTCTCTCGCTCTAATTACGCTCGCACAAGCAGCGCTATTCATCTGTGGAAATGTACTCGTCGAGGACCACGGGTCAGAACAGTGTGAAACAAGAGAGAACGGCACCGTCAAAGAGACGAAATGACGGCGAAGCGGACAAAAAGGTAGCGAGGGAAATGTTGTGTACCGGCCGATGTGGGACACGGTGTGCCGCCGCTGTAGCCGGCGTGCACGTGAAGCGCTCTCGCACCGGGATCGCGGCCCCGTCCGGAAGCTGAACACGGAATGAACTGAGACGGATACGCTGCATGTCCTCCGTCTGCAGATAACTGCAACTGATCCCAGGTCTGTCTGTGCGGCGACGGCGCCAACGGCGGCAAAACGCGGCATCTGCCGCGTATAAAACCGAGCTGTAAAACGCTTTACGACGGTAACGAGCTCGCCGCGTCGAGGTGAGTCGTTCCCGTCTCTTATTGTTAATCTTTACTACGCAACGCTTCCGTTTAAAGGCGGGACATCGGGTTTGTGTTAAACGACGGCTGTTGGAAGAACAGTTATTTTTCTACAGTATTTGCATGTTTCACCCACTGGCTTTCATAACTCAGACATTTCAGACATTAAACCAAGCACAATAATCATAATATTCCTTTTGTAGCGTAAGAATGAACAGTTTCTGTGGTTATTCACCTGGACACAAACCACATAAAAGCGGGTTTAAGGCCGAAGCACATGGGACTAATACTGAGAATGGGAGGAAATGACGAAGCTCGGCCACAGGTTTGCTCAGGACGCGTCAAGGATTCAGTCTCCCTCCTTGGGAAAAAACTTCTCCCAAGGTCACGAGGACGAGCTGCTCGGTCCCAGCGGTGCCGTCCGGGGGGTTTTAGTCCTGTTGCTCCAGATTACTCCCCATGCCTTGGGTAGGTCAAGCAGAAGTAGAACCTTGGTAATACGAGCACTCAGATCTAAACCTTTAGACGGAGGCATCCATTATCCTAACTACGTGTCCTCATGAGGTGCTGGGGCCAATCCCAGCTGTCACTGGGCAAGAGGCGAGGAACACAACCCCTCTCAGACACTCCGCGGGCAATTTACAGCCTCCATTTATACTGTGGGAGGAAGAAGCCAGCTCCTTGTCGCTGACCTCTGGGCTGCCAGAGATTTTAACAGGTTAAAGGGTAAAAGACACAGTGATAAACTTACACAACTCTGTGTCACTTCAGAGTAACTCACTTTTGTTAGTAAAGACGCCCAAACGGACAAAAGTGCTCTGAGTTCGGAAAGAACGACTAACAAATAGCCGGACGAGAAGAAAGAACCGTACAAAGGCAGAGGTAATTCATCAAATGGTAATTAAGGTCATTAAGTCAGGAGCCAAACAAACGTCTTCATCCTGTTTTTCAAATCACTGAATCAACAATGAGGAAGTCATTAGCTGCAGTACAAATTGTGTCCATTGTGTAGTTTCACGTGCACTCAGAGTGGAGGGGAGAACGTTCATATTCCTGGGATTTGGTCTGGTTGGTTTGCGCCTACGTAGAGGAAGTAGTCGACAACAGCCTTCGCATTGTCGCTGTGCTGCTGCTGAAGCAACCTCAGCAGGAGACGACAGACAATAATCGCTCCATTCAGCGGAGTCCTGCAGAACGTACAGCAGCAGCGCGGGGAACGAGCGCGTCCCGCCGTGCGACACGAGACTGATGGAAGTTCTACGAGCCCCCGGTTTGATCTAATCTGGTTTCATTTCCGCCTCTGGGCCCAGTTTTCCTTGTTTTAATTTCTTAGAGGATGGGGTGATTTCCTCCATGGAGGGCATCTGATGCGCTGATCTCACCTCGTCCGCACCTGTGAAACCTCAGACGGGCAAAAAACGCAGTGAAACGCTTGTAGAAGCAGAGTTAAAAGCGATCACTGCTGGATGGAACTGGACTTTATAGAGCCTGATGGCGGCTCTGGAGAACCTGCCTCCCGCCCTCCCAGATAATGGAAGGTTATTATGCTGCGTGTGATATCTGCTAAAATAAAGCTTCCTACAACGTTGCCATCACCAGTGTTGGACGGCGCCGTCATCACCCTTTCATCCAAGTCCATTCTTTAGACTCCGTGCCACTGGAAACAGCTTCACACCTACAGTACGCGGACCCACGTGCGGACCCCAGTGTTGGGCGACACAAAAGCCCGGCGTCGGCGGCGCGTTGATCCACGCCGTGTCCTCGGTAATGCACCGCTGATGTGCGGTGTTGTGTTGTAAAGTGGCACACTGACAGCAGTGTGTGGAGAACACAGCCCGGCGCTGACAGGCCTTCTGTCTTTCAGCTGCAGGAGAGCTTTTAGCCGCGCCTCACGCTGTGTTTTCCGAGGAGCTGCGGTGCGGGCATGAATCATAGCGCCGGCCAGCAGCGAGCGCGGCGAAGACGCACGGCTGTGCAGCTCCTATCGATTGTGGTAATGTACTGAATTGACTGGGTGGAATGTGATGGGTAGCACTGATGCTGCGGCTTAGAGCATCAGGGGATTTGTGTGTCAGCTTGACTGTGCATGAAGGTGTGCGTGTGTGTGTGCGTGTGTGTGTGTGTGTGTGCGTGTGTGTGTGTGTGTGTTCTGCTTTGAGAAAACACCAGACTCTCCGGTTTCCTCACAGGCCTCAGTCCTTCAGGTGGGTTTTCATTAACTTCCTGTTAGTTGTTCTTCGTGCGGACCCACTCAGGAAATGGTCTGATTCGCGCGGACACGTCTGCGCCTCCTGCTGAATCCATCAACGTGTCAGTTAAGATATTACAATCGATCAGTCCGTCCGCTAATCCATCATTGCATCTGTGAGGCCGCTTTAGCGCCGCAACGTGACGCCGTGCTCGGTAATAAGGGCCACACAGATTGGCATGTTGATCGCGACTGCGAGTGTGAGCGGTAAAGCAATAAAAAATAAATAAATAAATAAAAAAGGACATTCCATCTACTGTGTCACCACCTGCCAGCGTTTTCCTCTGTTTAATCCCATTTAAAGTTTACAGCATGTCCCTTTAAGCCTCCTGACCGCTTCCAGCTGTGGCTGAGGCGTCGCGACTCAGGGTTGTCATTTAGGCTGAGGTCAAAGGTTGAAGGGTTAAAGGTTAAAGTCACTCTCAACTCTGTTCCTTTCTTCATCTAACAAACATGGCAAGAATGTCTGAAGGGAATTCATTCCCTTTGGGACCTACTGATGAAAAATTTATAATACGAGTCTGGACAGACGTGTATAAAAACTGTCAAGCAGTAATATCAGTTTTAACAACATTATCTTCTTTGCTCTATTTTTTATATTTGCCACATGCTGTAAATAAAATGTACGCCAGCTACTTATTATCATGACCGTCAATAGGTTGAGGGATTTTATTTGTGAACTGATTACTAACAGCCTTGGTACCTTGGTCTTAGTCTTTATATGTAACTGGGCGCTATGTTCAGTTGAATTTAATATTGTATACCAGAATAAAGGTTCAAGGACACATCTACTGGGTTTTTGATTAAGTAAGAAACAACAGACTAAGTTTTCGGTTGAGATAAATCGGCATAAAACACCGGAGGAGGCAAAAGCTTCCAACATTTACATTAGAAAACAATCTGACATTTAGAGAGATGAGTGTTTAGCATCTGCCTACTTGAAGAAGTGCTTTCTATCATTTCTGCTTTAAACACAACAAAATTATTATGATGAAGCACGTCTGGTCCAAACTGGTCCAACTGGTCAGGAAGTTAGAGTTACTGGTTACTGGTTGAACGATTCAATGAATTCGTAATGGGCTTAATTGTTCTATGTGCGCTTCGTGTTACATGTTTCATTGGGAGGTACAAAAATAATTAAAATGCAGAATATTAATATATACCGCCTCTTTATTACTATTGACTTGGTCGTGACAATGTAAGCTTTAATTAAAAAGTAATAACTTCACTCTGGGTTTGTGTTGAGTCGTTAGATTTAGCCAGAGATTTTCCATAAAAATGTCAACACAGGTCTGATGTATTTTCTGCATATTGATCAATAACGCTGCCATGCGTGAAAATCCTGCAATGAACATCACGCTCACACAGCTCTCGCTACTATAGCGAGAAAATGTGTATTATCTGTGCCTAAAGAGTGTATAATACCGGGAGGATTACAAGAGGAGATAAAGGGAATCGCAGTCTTCTGAAAGTTAGTCAAACAAATATTAAATATATATTCAAAAATCAAAGTAGAGGCAGGCAAGCGGATGAAGGACGGAGGATAACGTGACTGAAAGGAGGAAAGAGAGAGAGGAGGGTGACCTGAGCCTGAGTCTGTGAAGCTTCAAACTTTTCCATAGGAAAAGGGGGAACAGCAGGAAAAGTCCCTGCAGCGGCCGACTGCTTTAACTCTGGGAGATCAGGAGATGGGATCAGACGCGTATGAAAGCGCACTTCCATTTAGGAGTTTTATCCAGCATCAGATCTGATGTTAATGGGGAGTCAATGAACGCTGAGACTGCTGTAATGTGGCTGAATTTTCTGAAATTGCCTAATATTGTGTCTGCAGCATTCTGTACAATATTAATGCTGCCACCGCTAGAGAATAATTTGCTCATTTTGCTTCTAATGTGGCAAAAGAAAAAGCTATTATGGAAAATGTTGCTGCTTTTGTTGCTTTTTCTAACAACAGAAACACAAGACAACTCTGCAAAACAACACATGGTTTAAAGCGGTTGATCTTTCAGTTGAGTTCCATCTTAATGAGGTAAATGACCAAGTGCGCCTTCGCGGCGTAGCAGCCGCTGAGAGTTTGAGAAGTTCAGACCTAAAAATAAACGAGAAAGAAAAAGGCTTGGGAGGACTTGAGTGCAAAAATAATTTTGAAAAATACTGTGATTATTGAAACGGTGTAATTTTCTACCAATTTTTGTTAAAGTTCAGGGCTGCAAAAACATGAAGATAAATTTGTTTGGGACAGAAAGTGGGATCTGATGCATTTCTATGTCACATCTGAGGTTTGTAGAGTATGACATGTGTTTCTGGGTGAATTTATATAATAGTTTTGTTCTTTGTAATATACAGTATGTAGAGTACACTGAGATTGAGGATGTGAGAACATGTTGGAAGAGTCGGAGCTGCAGGGTTAAGTTGATCATGGTCCTGTAGAAGGAAGACAGGTTCACTCGCCCTGCGAAAGCTCCATCCCTGCCCACTTCACATACTCAGGATGGAACTATATAATTATTTCCTGAATGCAATATGAAGCAGAAACTAATTTATTTGGTTCATTTGTGGGAGCAGCATAAGCAGAGAAGCAAATGAGAGGAGTGGAGAGACGGCGAAAAGAAGAAAAAAGAGCTGAAACCCGAGAGCGAGAAAGGGAGAGAGCCGGGGACAAGTGGCCGAGGCAAGATGGGCCGGGAGAGGTGGAAAGGAGCACAACAACAGAGATGAAAGACTGGCAGAAAATTGAAAAGGGATGAAGAGAGACGAGAGATGAGCTGGAGAGTGTGTGAACAATGAGTGCAGGGAACAAGAAGTGCACAAAAAGCAAAATAAAACAAAAAAAGAGGAGAGGATAGATTGAGGAAAGCAGAAAAATGAGATGGGGGAAACATTTGCAGGCAGCCTTTCAGTCAATCATAATCTCTGGGGTCTTGGATATGAGAGAGAGAGAGAGAGAGAGAGAGAGAGAGAGAGAGAGTGCAATTTTGCGGTGGTTATCATTATCATCACAGCCATAATCATAATCAGGGTAATTCCAGTGTGGCGAGATGGAAAGGCGGATGGCAAAGGGTGAGGGAGGAGGATAAAACGTCTGATAGGACGAACGGGGACATTACCGGGAGTAACCATGGTGAAACATACGGCGGCGTGAGAGCGAAAGGAGGACAAGGAGGCTGCAAAATCAGGGGATCGCCGAAATGAACGAGAGCCTGCTTTCATTTAATCAGACCGTCCCAATTAGTCCGTTTAAAAAGAGTCAAATCAGGCTCATTACGTACTGTAGAGCAGGAAATGCTCTGAAAGGCACTTAAAAATGACAGACTAGCTACACGCTCATTTCTCAATTATATTGTAATACTGCGTTTGGATTCTACTATTACTACTAGCAAAGGGGATTAAGCCGTAATCCTGACTATTACGCTGGCTGAAACTAAACGAAGGCTCATTATTTTGCCAAATGATCAATCAAGTCAACATACACTTCTGTCAAAATATATAAAATGTATGGGTGAAGGGGGGAAGGCTGAGCCACAGCAGCACTGAGCACCACAGACAGACCTGCTGCTGATTAGTGTAATGGTTCCGTCTCTGACACACACCTACATAAACAAACATGGCTCCCAACACAAAGCTTTTACGCGCAATTAGTCCCACACGAGGAAAAGAAAAGCAATTAGGGACGTAATTAAGCAGTAATTAGGGGAGTGACATGAAAGTGGTAGAAAAGTGATAACGTCTTCACACACTGACCCCGCGTGGCCCCTGACGCCCCCTCCATCACCTTGACGGAGGGGGCGTCTGCTCGTGGCGGGTCCGGGAGCTGCAGACAGGCCCGGCCCGCTGGCAGCGCGCTCCAGCGCCGGCGCGGTGAGGTCATCCAGGAAGCCCAGCATGTGTTCCCCCGCCTGCCGGCACCAACGCGCCTTTGATTCTCCTCCCTCCGTTCTGCTCTCCACGACGGCCTGGATCTTATTAGGCGCGGTCCGGGCAGCGCCGCAGACAGTCGGGCTGACACACACATACAGTACAGCAGGTACGGTGCTTTCACCGTGTAGCCAGGAAGGTTGTCACAGGTGTAACTGGGCCCTTCACATGTTTACATGACATGAGCTGGGCCCACCACAACCACAGGTCGTGGCCGGCTCGGGTCTTCGGGGTCTCCTGTCATCCCATTGTCATCAATTTATCAAGAAACTGGTGAAAGGGGTTTAGAAGAGACACAAATGTTATTACAGGGACTTATTAGATTTGATGTTACTGTGACCTTGACCTTGACCTCTCAGCTGTTAGAGTTCCTTCTTTAATCGCTATGACTTGATTTACTTTATTTTAAAATAACATTGTAGTTCATCAACAATGACATTCACAATCACCATGCACCCTACAATTAACATGTGTTGTCTCAAGTGACATATACTGCAAAAGGCATGAGAAACATATCAGTGTGTGTTGAAATGTATATCTAGTTACATGTGTAACATGTTAACTGCCAAAATCAATATTTAATCCATCCAGTATTACTGTACATGGATTAATTGCAATTAATTGCATCAGCTGAATGGATATAGTTCATTGGGTGAGAGCAATTAATAATTGTAATTGTAGTAAATACAGTGTTCATACCACACACGATGTTACTGTATGCACACTCTATGTTAAATAATACTGGGGATATCTGGGATTTAGAGTGTTACAGTATCTCAAAGATATTCATTTACAGAGACAAATAGGGACATTGGGGTGAGGTATTAAAATAGGTTTGAGAGTAAGAGTGAGAGAAGAGGAGACAGATTGATACAGGCAAAATGATTCAAGCCAGGTGAAATGCATCAAATTGGAGAAGATAAGGGGCGAATAAGAGAAATGGAGCTATTAAAAGCGGTGCATGACTCTGAGGGGAGAAAAAAGACGGAAGGAAGAGCGGGAGCAGAGCGGGAGCTGAGGATAGAGAGTGGAAGATGAATGCACATGAACAGAAGGAAGGAGCGTGGATCTGGGGTAGTAAGTTGGAGAGAGAGAGAAAGCAGGTGTAAGATTCATGGAGAGCACTTACCCCGAAATATCTATAAATCCATGGCAGGAAATGAGACAGATGCAGAAGAGAGCGGAGCGAAAGATGGCAGGATAGAATGAGTCTTTCTCAGAGTAGTTGCCTGGGAAAGTTTGCCGGTAATGGTGATTGATGCGGATGAGAAGGGCGGGGGCCATGCAGCGTGGGCCGCGGTGACGGATGGTGATGATGGCGATGGTGGTAAAGGTGTGTGGGGTGTGTGTGTGTGTGTGTGTGTGTGGGGGGGGGGGATCTGGGGTGATGAGTGCCTCCATCATCCCTGGCTCTCTAATAGCCCTTCATCACAGCTGTCCGGCGCTGACGTGACTCAGCCTAATTGCGGCGCCTTGGAGCAACGCGTCACTTTTACTGTAATTGTCGCGGGGCCGAGATGGGGGCTATTCAGAGCCGCCGCGTGACGGCAGACGCTCGCTCGCCCGCCCTCTCGCTCACATCTGTATCCGTTCACCTTTGCGGGGCTTCACCTCGTGCTGTGGGCGAGGGCAGCTTGTCCAAAATGGCTTCTGCGTGACAGATGTGAGGCGGAGTAGCCTCCGCACACGTGGACGCGAGCCCATTCAGCCACACAGAGCGGTGGGATTCATCCAACCTGCACTCAACGACTGCACTATATGAAGGTTGGAAGCAAAAGAATCCTTTACCTACAGTACATTTTCTCCTAAGTATGAATAAATTCCCAAAGGCATTAGAGCCTCGATCGTCCATAACACAATAAATTTGTGGCATTGTTTCATTTCAGCTGTCCTCCCTGGTTAATGCCTTTTAATCTCAGTTCCTTATAGTCCAATGTTGTATCGTTTATACATTCAGTCCAGTAACCGAGTGCTCCCTATAGATTAAATACGTCATATAACATACAGTATCTCACGCTGTCTCACTCCCTGGAGGAAGAAACCTGCTGTTTGTGATGGCTGGGATAGAGACACTGTTCTTACACTATGTCTGCGTGTTGACACACTACCGCCACCAACTGTCAATCGGCTGAATGACATCACCAGCCAGGAACCATGCGATGTGGGAGTCTGCAGTTTTGCAAGTTTGTCGCCCTGCGTGACACGAACGCCAACCGGCGAGGACGAGCCCACAGCGAGGCCGGTCCTCTTGGAACCGCGGCCCGGTTCTGATCGCCACGTCGCGGGCTCAGGGAGCCGAGCAAGGTTGTTACCGCTGCTTTTGCGGGTTTTTGAAAGTGACATTTTGAACACTGTTTAGGCAAAACAGCCTCTGATAAGCCGTCACTGAAGTAACTAAACTGACGGGGAGGGGAATGGATGAAAGGGTGAGCGGAAAGTGGGATGAGATGAGACATGAGGGATAAGAGGGGAGGGATGAAAGCGTGACAGGGGAGAGAAAGACAGAGGAGATAACGCATGAAGGGTAAGAATAGAGAGAGAGAGATGAAAGGATGAGGGGGAAGCAGGGATGACAGGCTGAAGTGAGGGAGGGAGGGTGGAGTGAGAAAAAAAGAAATGGTTCTGCTGGTGGTGTGTGTGTGTGTGTGTGTGTGTGTGTGTGTGTGTGTGTGTGTGTGTGTGTGTGTGTGTGTGTGTGTGTGTGTGTGTGTGTGTGTGTGTGTGTGTGATGCATGTGGAGATAAGAGAGGAACAGGTAGACCAGGGTGAAGAGTGTGGGAAGACAAGAGCGGGGGATTAGTATCTACACAAACCTGGCACATCCAAACAAGCAGCGATAGGCCAATCAATCTGCCATCGCTGATAAACCACAGCCACGCAGACAAAGCAGACGGGAGAGCAATAACCAGCAGACAACTGGCATCAGCACACACACACACGCACACACACACACACACACACACGCACACACACACACACACACACACACACACACACACACACACACACACACACACACACACACACACACACACACGCTCTACCTGAGGTCGGGCCTGTTGGCGACAGGTCCAACACGCGGGAGGCCGGGCGTCAGAGGAGGGACGTCAGCGTCAGACACCGCATCCGGTGCTCCGCCAGCGCCGTGTTTACAGCCGGGGAGGGAGTTCAAACAGGCGCTGCTATCTTTTAATTAAGAGAGAGCAACTGCAAACACTCAGAGGGATGGAATCCAAACATTAAAACACACGCGGTGGAAATCGGACCCCGTCGCACCTCGCGGTCCGAGTCGGTCCTGTAGAAAAGGACTGAATCCTGGGGCGGCACCTGAGCGAGAGACGGTGAAAGTTGGGAAGTTTGAGAGTCTGAACACAACGCACTGATGGAGTCAAACGCAGCGTGGAAACAGGGAAATGCACCACAATAACGCGTGCCCCCCCCCCCGTTCTGTGCAAAACAAAACAAATAAAGAAAAAGTTTCGACTTTCAACAAATGGTGACAAGAGACTGACAATAATAGTGTGAAAGCTGGATTAAACGTTCAGGTTATTTCTGCTTCACAGATTTAATAATGGGAAGCCCTTCACCACAACGAAGCGTGGCTTCAGCCCATCTCCACATGTTACGCCACTTATCCAGTTGACAGATGGGACGACACTATGATGATGATGACATCACAGAATGAAAATAGTTCGATATGAGAGTTTCTATTTACACAAAGAACCGAGTAATTTCCAGAAAAGTTTGGCCCTTTTCTAAAATGTCCTTTAAGTCAGTTCACCAGATCTGACTTTGTGTTTTTATTGTATTCAAACTCAAAGCTTTGTTACTGCATGACACAGAAATATATGACAGGCAGGTTGATGTCGGCTTTCTTTTATTTCCACTTTTCATTTCTAAGGGCACTGAGGGCAGACGTTATATTACACCACCTTAAAACCAGGAGCCACCCACAATTATCCACCTTGACTGCAGCGCACACACCTGGAATAAAGCACAGGAGACCAATATCCGTTCATTAGCATAGATGAGATAAGATTAAAATCACAGCAAAGTATAATGGATGGTACAGTATTAAAACAATGGACTGATATTTGTGTCTCATGTTATGTGGCGATGCTGGTCACTGATACTCGAGTTCTTCTTATTGGAAAATTGTGGGCGGCTGCTGAAATAGAAGTGAAATGAAACACTCCTTTGTCTTTGCAGCGACAGCACGAAGGCCGGAGGAGCCGAGACGCGAGCGGCCGTCGCCCCGTGACGAGAGATTACCTGGATCCGATCTGTTTTTTTTGACAGAAGTCGGGTGTTAGCGCACAGACTCTGGACAGAAAAAGTAATTACGTTAGCTCCGCGGCTACGTCGCCCGACACGAAGAAGCGGGTACAAGATCACCTTCTCACAAAAGGAGGCGAAGATCACTCCAAAGAACCTCCAGACTTATTAGTGATGTGGGGTTATCGCCGGGCGGATTTGTGTTTTGAACAACGGCCGCTCACTCGTGGATAAATTGTCATTATAGTGAGAAAAGAGTGGCTTAAAGCCAGCGAGTCCGCGAGGCGAGCTAAGTTTGATTTAATACTCCCTCCGTCGTTTAATCACATAAAACACACAAACATGCTGGTGATTTGTTGGCTGTCACTTCACTCCATTTCAGATGAGAATGAGACTGTCAGCTAAATGGATCAAGCCACTTGGATGTTCCGGCTCCTTCTCACTTCTAAGCTATTAATCTTCTCCCGTCTTTGTGCTTTTTGCCTTGTCGGATTTAGCAGACAGAGAGCGAAAACAGCGACAGTTTGTTTCCTGCGGTAAACCTCTAGTCGACGCCGCGAACGCAACACGACTCAGGGAAGACGGGGCGGCGGCGGCGAAGGCGCCGTGGACTGAAGGCCGGCCCAGCCCAGAATGGGGGGGGGGGGTCTTCACAGCGTCACAGTCACAACGATGGGGCGATTGTAATTAACCTGGAAGCTGTCAAACTAATTCTTATGCTACAGATCTGATATAATGAATTACCGTTTAAAGCTTGTGCCTGATGTATATGTTCATAATCAATGACAGAGGAGAAGAGGCGCCTAAGGGTGGATTTACACCGCATCTTAACTCTAGTTTAACTGTAAATCTGAAGTGAAGACACCTGAGCTGTTACATAATGGGCCTGTAACACTGTAACAGGTCTGTGCATTAGCTGCTAATCAGCTACGAAGTATTTGACGCTGTTCGATTTTCTCTCCTCCGCCTGCAGCCGTTCAGGTCACGCTGGACTCAACACGCTCACGGCTGGTGTCGTGCGCGCTGAGCACAGAATACTACACCCGCATGAACTCTTTATCTCCATTTAAAGCTCGTCCCACCGCCATCATCCAGTCGCAGCAGCTTCGAGTGCGAACGAAGCGAAGCAACAATGGGGAGAAGCAGAGGAGGAGGAGGAGGAAATGCAAACACACACTTGACAAGTGAAACTGTCACGGGCCTTCTGGGATTGAGCCTTTTGGCAAAATAAAGGTAGAGGGAAGAGATAAACAAGTGGAGCTGAACGAGGAAGCAGCCGAGCGCTCGAGCAGCCGCACGTATATGCACGTGCGTCCGCGACGCACCTGGAACCACGGTACAGTAGCGCTAGCACACGCCCGCACGCGCTCACACACGCCGGAGCGGCGGCAGGCGACGGCGTGATTGATTTATAGATAGATCAGTGGCGCTGGAGACGTTCTTATCTGCAGCTCGCGTGTGGACCGCAATGCACAAGCACAGCTGGGAGCAGGCAGAGGGGAACAGGTGATGGGGGGGGGGGGCAGTGCCGAGATAAATATCGAGTCGGAGCGATAAGAGGTGGAAGGCATGAAAGGCAATGAATTTGAAAGAAGAGAAAGCGGCGGCGGCAATTAGAGGTGGGGAAATGGGACAGAGGAGAGGAGGGAGGAAATAAGGGGTGTTAAGGGAATGAATACGATAAATGGATGCAGCGGGAATGAATGGCTTTATGCGCCGGCGTGTGTGTGTGTGTGTGTGTGTGTGTGTGTGTCGCATTCATGTCCTGCTGGGGCATTAGAACATGTCATATTACTAGAAGGCCCTCGCTGCCCTATAGGCACAGGATCCTTCACTGGGTTATACGTCATGACGACAGGGCCCAAAGTGAAGGTCGAACACGGAGCCATTCTTAAAAGTCTTTCGGCCCTTTTAGATTTTTTTCCCCCTCTGTGATCTCAAACAAGGTCACATTTTTCATTTTAAGTGCTAAACCTAGAGAAAAAGCCGGCGATCTGCCGAGCTACGGCGGCTGAGGGGGCGGAAGTCACAGCGCAGGCGATCAGTCAGGTCCAAATCGCGGCGCTGTCGCCCGTGAGTCTCATCTGAACACGCGCTGACACACAGACGATAGCGGCCGCTTATGGGGCCTTTTTCCGAATCAAGCATTCATCCTGTCTAGTTCACCTTTTGGGACATCTGGTCAAATCTCTTTGTTCCTGGTTTGTTTCAGTTTGTTTGGTAAACACTCTTTGAGCCACTATCAGACGGCTCCGCTGTAGCAAACACTTTGACGGCGCCTTGCACCTGTTGCGCGAGGCGCGTTTGCTCAAAGGCACCAGCGGCAACGAGGGCCGATTCTTCTCTGCGAACGCGTCGGCGACAGCGTTGACTGGGTCTGCAGCTGAAAAGCGGCTGAAGTGCATAAAAGGCGCGTCTGGGTGACGGGGAATGAGAATAGGGCGAAGCGAGAAAGGGAGAACAAGTGCGGGAAGGATAGCAAGAGCGGGGGGGGGGGGGGGTGAGGGGAGATTTGGCCCTTCTCTGTGGTTCCTGGTATCTCCAGCGAGCAGCACTGGCCCTCAGCGGACCGCGGAGAGACAAAGGGGTGGAGAGGAAAGAAGCACAAGAGGTAGAGGATGAAAAATTTGTTTGGCCGGCTGGCTGGATGTCAGACACCTGCCTCAGACTCACCAACCTCCCGCGACTCTTCCAGCCCGCGTCCAGTGGGGAGGAATGAGTTTGGGCCGCAGGAGAGGCTGTTAAGAAAGAAAAGACTCAGGAGAAAGCAGCAGGGATCCCAGGTAATGATGTGTGAAGGCTAAACAGAGACACGGCTGTAGTGGGAAGGAGAGCGGGAGGGGGCAGATAGCTCTGATGGGCAACGGGACACCGGCGTTTGAGAGATGCCTCCCCTCTGCACACACTCCACATGATTGTCTGATGGCGGCGGAGTGTGTGTGTGTGTGTATGTGTGTGTGTGTGTGTGTGTGTGTGTGTGTGTGTGTGTGTGTGTTTGTGTGTGTGTGTGTGTGTGTGTGTGTCCAGAGAACAGCCCATACTTCACTTTCAATCTGAGCCGCCAACGCGCCGCTTCGCTCGCAACCTGCCGCTCTTTGTCGGCTTCACCTTTGTCTAAGATGCTCCAGGATTCCTCGCTCCCCCAAACGTTCCCCAAGCTCCTTTGCTAAAAACTAGCATTAACACAAGTTTGAAGTCCTTCTCCAACACAACAAAACTCTGGGCCCAAATCACTAAAATCCAACTGGCACACGTGTCTGTTACACACCCACCAACTATAACCTTAAAGCAACCAAAATAACGCAGAGGAGGCAGCGAGGCTTCATTTACTTAATTAAACCAAAGGCCTTCGACAAGCAGACGCCTGTGACAAACCTGTGGTTTATCAGTGCTTGATGATTATGAATCGTCCTCCTCTCAATGAATCATATGTGAGTTGCATGTTGGGTTATATCCAGTCAGGGCTGACAGGCTGCATTTCACATGCACACACCTACACAAAACACCATCCTTGTGAACTTAGCTACAATGTTACACACTGGATAAAATCAATTTATTTTTATTGCAGCTTTACGGTTTCACTCCATGAGACGGACGAGTCTGAATCAGTGGGACACAGTTCTGTGGAGTCTGAGTGTGGAGCATATTGATAACAGCGCATGGGTTTGAGGGCCAGAAACAAGAGTGGAGCAAAGCAAATTAGTTTCTGCATATGGTCATTTGTGACAAATAAGTGTGTTTGGTTTGAAGAACCCGCCACCACTTGTTTCTTCTTGTGTGAATTTTTACACCTCTTTACTTGAATAAATGAATCCAAGCATGAGACATGTTCACTGCAGGGTCAACAGGGCCGCGTGGGACTAGAACCCGCGTGGGACTAGAACCCATGTAGGCTGATGGTGAACGGGTCTCGACCCCAAGCTTCCTGAGGCTAATTAAATGGACAGTCCATGCAGGGAACTTCAGCAAAGATGCCACTGAAAAAACGGTGAACAGGAAAACGGTGCCAAGAGGAGGGAGGACCGAAGAGACACGCGATGAGCTAATTGTAGCTGTGGTTGCAACAATACAAGTGCTCATCGCTGACAGATCGCATAACAACTGTTTTGTTTATCAGCCATCAAGGTTTGCGTGACAAAAAAATAATAAATAAAATGTCCTATCATGATAATTCCACAGCGGCTTTTCAGCGAACATCTGCTCCATTTTATCGAGACACTCGCAGGGGTTGCGCGTCTTCCACTTGACGTAAAGTGACAAAAAAAAAAAAAACGAGGGCGCCGTCACCACGGGCGAAACAAAAGCGAGACAGGAGCAAGTCAGAGGTGGCGCCACGTTTACACAGACGCTTGTTGGGATATGGCGCCCGCCGATAACGGGCCCGCTCGTTAGCTAGCGGGCTTTGAATGACGAGGAACGTAACGCGCTGTAATTTTGACGGCGGCTGTGTGAGGAACAGCTGCTCGGCTTTGTGTGGGAGCTGCTCCGAGTGGCGCTCATTAGCGAGCTGCCGTCGAATAGGCGCGGAGACAGAGGCAGAAATATTAAAGGTTTAGCCAGATTTGGAATAACACACTGTGTTTTTCAGATCATGTCGCTGATTACTCGCCTGGCAGTCTGCTACGTAGGGAAGTAAAAAAAAAAAAGAAGGAACAGATGACAGATGTTTGACGGTATTGGCAGGTTGACGTCCACCTTCGTAGGATGCTAAAAATATCACAAGGTGCAAATTGAAGTTCTCTAATCACCTAATGAGGGGGGTTTAAAATGTTGTGATGCTCAGCATCTTTTCTTAGAAGCCTCCGGTTTCCAGCTTCGTCAAGTGAAATCCTAGATAAAGGTTTAAGGAAGGCGCTCGTCTTGATGCTGCAGGTAGCTTCACCCTTAACAAGTAGTTTTAACATGTTTCTCATGTTCCCAGAGGTAAAAAAAGGAGGATGCAGAGGAAAATGACTGCCTTTTAAACAGTGCATCTCCGTGCGTGCATGTGAAGGTGTGTGTCTGTGTGTGTGGGGGGGGCGCGGGCACACATGCATATGTGGGTGGGACAGAATCGGGAATAGAAGGTATCTGAGCAGAGACAGAGGCAGGAGAGAGAGGAGTAGAGAGAGACAGATAATGAGAACCAGGGGGAGGCGATGCTGGCATGGGGAGAGGAAGATAGAGACCAGAAATAGACATGCAAAGAGCAAGGTGTTGAGTCAGAAAATGAAACAGGAGGAGGGGAGGGATGGGGGGAGGCAGGGGGGAGGCGAGGACACGTCAGGAAGAGGGGAAGACGGAGAGGAGGACGAGCGGAAAGAATTAAACGGGTGTAAAGTGGGGAAACGAAGCGGGAGTGAGCGAGAGAGACAAAGTGTTGGGGAGTGAATGGAAGGAAGAGTTACTAAAAGTGAGACGCGAGGAGTGAAAGCGAGAAAGAGAGAGTGAGAGAGAGAGAGAGAGAGAGAGAGAGAGAGAAATAGACATGAGGTTGAGTCACACTGGGAACTTAGAACAAGCTGCAAGCATACAGAATTACAGGAGAAACCGCAGCCCCCCCCCCCCCCCCCCACACACACACACACATATGTCTAATGCCTCTGCATGTGTGATGCAGCGACGCACTTCGGGAGCGTGGAGTGAGGAGACAAGGGCAGGGGACGGCGTATAAACAGGCTCAAAGACACGCAGATGCTCAGCGATGAGGACGTAGCCTGGCACACGGATGCGTGACGTGCACCATCAATCACTGCCTCCCCGGCCTCCCTCGCTCTTCGCAGCGCCGAGGCAGAGAGAATGCGGTGGGACGACGGAGGAGGGGGAGGAGGAGGGGGAGGAGGAGGGGGCGGCGGTGGCCAAGTGAGGTGGCTTCATTCAGAGGAACATCAGCCGGTTCCAGCGATGGAGTCCCTGGAAAGCATGAGTAAGCAGCTACAGCAGCAATTAGCCCAGCACGTCCTCCTCCGTCAGCGCAGGAGGAGGCGTGTGACACGCGTGCCGATATCGGGAAAGTATACGTCGTCCCCGGGGTCCATTTAAAGCACCCAACCAGGTGCATCTGCCTGTGACCGGACCCCCCCCCCCCGAGCCCGCGGAGACGAGGCGTCCCGATGAAGCTGGATCAACACATGTTGGCGTGCGTCAGGAGATAAAGGAGGCGCCAAGGGCCGAATCAGAGAGTCACATGCGTGACCCCGAATCCAGCTGAGCAGGTTTGACCCGCGGAAAGAACCCCCGCTGAGCCACAGGTCCGTGGAAGCAAGTGTCTGCTGTGGTACAGTATGTGGGTGGCAGAACCACGAGGGCGCGTCTGCAGGCCGCATCTCAGGCGCCGGGCTGGACCACCATCTCATTTAGCCTCCCACCTGCCGTCGCTGGCTCCCCCGTCCTAAACCGCGGCGCAGCGCACGGCGATGCCCCGCGGGTCGGCGGGTGCCACTTTCTCATTTGTCTCGCTCACTTTCTCAGACTCCGCGTCAACAAGATGACTCACGCCGGTGCTTTAATCCTTTGCACTTAGCCCGCACGTAACATTTAAAACACACACACACACACACACACACACACACACACACACACACACACACACACACACACACACACACACACACACACACACACACACACACACACAGAAGCGTAAAAGAAGGTGGTAGAAAGCAGACGAGCTCCTCGAGCTGATTAGGGGGGGGCACCGTACTGTAGATGATGAGATACACTCAATTACACAGGATCGGCTTCCACTGCGCCTAAGGGAGCCGCGCTGAACCAGGAGGAAGGGAGGAACAGGAGCGTGCGCCGAGCTGCAATGTCTGCAGGATCCGGGAGCGGATGCGCCGACGTGTGCGTGCGAGACGAGCATCAGAGATGACAGATGCGTCTGGCTGTTTGGCAGCGCGTGTGTGATGCGTCCATACTGTACGCGCCCCCCCCCTCCCCCCCGAGACGGCGGTCGCCATCATATGTTGTTGACGCGTCCCTGATAGTTGTGATAAATGCTCCGACACGTCTGTGTCAAAGCGAGGGGTGATAATGTGTAATTTCTTGGAAGGGCCCCTCGGGGACGGATGCTGTGATATTCATAGTAAATGAGAAATGGACGGACAGTAAGAGGGGAAGAAGGAGAGCGAGGATGACGGGCGCGTGGGAATACGGCCCGATAAAAACAAATGGAGACTATTAATCAAACAGGCAGACGCTCAGTCGGCGCTGCAGCCGATCTGCATAGAGAGGCGGGCGCAGATCAAACAGCGTGTATTTATAATGATCAGTTACGTTGTTTATGCGCCATCTTCTTCACCTCGTTCCGATAATTAGTATTGAGATGGTTTTTACATAAAAAAAATCTACATTTGTGCAGAATGAGACTTGTCCTGAGGTGGTTTTAACAAACACCTCTGTCAGAACTTCAGGAACTTCACCGGACTTAACCTACAGTAAGCTCAGCACTGGGCCCAAGGAACAGGAGTAGAATATGATATTCAGCTTATCATGAAGACCTTCATCAAGTAAGAGCAGCAAGCCAAACCTGCTCAAACAGGCTAAACCCATGCCCATGTGGTGTCCATGTGATTTGTAAGAAGGTGATGTGGTAGTTTGACGCTCAGACGCTCTGGTGGAAATGCTCTCGCTTGGCGTTTTATGTCTTTTTGATCCATTCGAAAAAAAAAAAAACTCAGTAAAAGCCACTTGGCGGCCGAGCGAAAAGCGGCGGGGCAGCGATGGTGACGTGAGGCGGCCTAAGTGGCACACAGCAGGTAAATAGAGCAGGTTTTGGCGCACGCTCCCTTGAAGGGTCCCAGGCGGCGCGAGGAGGCTCCAGCGCTGGGAGCCGGGCTGTTTAAAATCTATTACGGCTTTTGTCCTGTGGAGACCCATCAGCGACAGACCCGCAACCTATTTCTGATTCCAGCCTGAGAGGAGAAAACAGGTCAGGTCCCAGAGACGCTGACGAGATAGGTCGCACACTGAACTTGTTGTTTTTCCCCCAGGCAGAAATCTTGGCTTTTGTAATTCTTGGTTAGTGTATTAATTATTTGGCTTCCACGTTGTACTGAGTTCAGCCTCCACCGTCTGCGTTCCCGAGGTCACGCCTTGAGACAGAAAGATGCAGCGTTCACCCCAAAGTGTAATTAGCGCTTCTAACATTCAGACTCTCCATCGACAGTGGATAAGTCACGGTGTATCACGAAAGCTTTTATGCAAACAAGCGCCCGCGCGGTGGAAGAGTTAAGCCAGAGCAGGTGGAGACGCAAAGGCGGCGCAACGAAGGCGCGGCGCAGATGCCGAGCGAGGCTCGAGAGCGGGCGCGTGGAGCCAGCGGGTCGACGGCGGGCCGGCAAACAGGCAGGAGGAGCCCCGGCACGCGGCAGGACGGGTCCGGCCACGCCCCGGGCCGAGGCGCCGAGGCGAGGAGCGCGTCTCGGGAGGCACGCGGGAAACGAGGAACCGGCGGAGCCCGTCACAGCAGATGGCTGGGAATCCATTAGCTAATAGCGCGGGAGCCTCGCAGCCAAGCTAATGACGCCCTCATTACTACGCTGCATGCGCTCCCGCCCAGACTGTGCTCTGTGGATGGGCCTTTGTCCGGACGAGGAGGCGCGTACTGTACACGCAAACACACGATCTGTACAGTACGCATCAGTCCGTCCATCTATCCGTCCGTCCGTCTGTCCGTCCATTCATCCATCGCATCAGTTCGTCCATCAGTTCATCCATCCATCCATCCATCCATCCATCCATCCATCCATCCATCCATCCATCCATCCATCCATCCATCCATCCATCCATCCATCCATCCATCCATCCATCCATCCATCCATCAGTCCGTCCCTTTGCACACATGACTGCCACCTCAATAGATGCCATCTGCTTTTACTATGATGAGGAACGAGGCAGAGAGGAAAAAGGAAAAAAAGGAGAAAAGCAGTATCACAGCTGCATAAATAATTGTGCCCGTGTGTGTGTGCTCTACGTGTGATAATGCGCGGCTATTCGTTCACCTCGCAGTCGTCACCTGTGTTTTTACGAACACGCTTAGCACGTGCAGACACGCGAGATAAGGAAGCGGCCATGAAAGCAATCTGTGTGTGTGGGGGGTGGTTGGTGGGCTGACTGCTGTTGTCTTTGGCCACTCCATAAGTACATTTCAGTCAAAGGGGAAAACAGAGGACATGCATAGTGTCTGAACGCAGGCTCTTGTCTAGGAATGTTGACCTAAAAGGCAGCAATAGGTGTTTTCACAGCGGGGAGGAGGTCCTGAGTGATCTCAGCGGACAGCGGCAGGTCAGTGGGTCGGGTTCGCCGGCAGGAGGACCGCTCTTCCTCCACGTTGGCCTGGACTCATTTGTGAGACCAGCGCAGTGTCAGGGATGAGTTCACCCGTATTTGCACTGTGCGGCGCAGGCAGACGGGGTGAAACCAGCGGCGGCGCAGCTTGGCTTCGCATTCCTCCTAATGCAGTCACAGCAACTGCCTGCGATTCCCAGGCAAGTTTGTCTTAGACCCGTCAGCCATCGGGGCAACCCCACAGAGAGAGAGGGGGGGGGGCCGACAGGACTGCATGACTAATGCCCCTTTGAAACCACGCTGATGGGCTTTTAAACAATGGCCACGTTTAGGGATAAAAACGACCGGCGCCTGTTGTTGGAACCGCTGGCTTACACCGCCCCAGCAAACCTGAAGGAAAGATGTTGTGATCAGCTACAAATTGAGGAGATCTTTTTGAATTTGCTGTTTCAAGTTTTATCCCCTCTTTGATACATTTTTGATCACAGCCTCGTCCCCTGTAGGGCGTTAGACACATTTTCCTGGTGTCAAGCCTTCATCTACAGTCACTGCCTTATCAGCTCCCAGTACGAGTCAGTGCACACAATTGTGTGTGTGTGTGTGTGTGTGTGTGTGTGTGTGTGTGTGTGTGTGTGTGTGTGTGTGTGTGTGTGTGTGTGTGTGTGTGTGTGGAGGCGGGCGGGCGGCTACTTTAACAGCCCGGAGCCCGGAAGACACGCTGGAGCCGAGCGAGAGGACGGAAATCCTGAATTTGAGGTCAAGTAAGAGGTGAGTGGAGATGTTTCTGCGTTCCGGTGCCAATTGCCTGCGAGACCTTCGCTGAGCGTTTGAGCTGGTGGCACGTAGTCTGAAAGGCAGGGTTAGCACGAGCCAGCGAGCGAATTAACGGCGGCGGTTCCGTGGGCTTTTTGGTTCCCCTGAGAGCGGTTTCCTCCGCGTACCGTCGGCCGTCGCACGGGAAGGTTGGACCTTTTCGTGGAGGAGGGAATCAGAGGTTCTGTGGCAGCGAGTCAAAGCTCCGGGTCCTTGTGCGACTGGACAGAGATCCACGTGCTCACGATCCACGGGTTCTCGGCAGCTAATGGGCGCCGGTTCTGGTACAGGTCACGGATAAAAGCGGCTGGAATCTGCGTTGGGTGCACGATGTCTGGCTGTAGCAAGTTCTCAGTCACACGTGTTGTTGAGATGTTGCTGCATAAGTAAGTGAACGAGACAAATCTGCCTTTATTGAGTGTTGACCCTCAAATCTGCAACACAACATGCATATGTGGCATGCTCCTGTCCATCAAAGAGGATAGTAGACATGTACTTAACCCATGAATCAACACGAACTCCTGTCACATGTTTATCTACCGCCCAAGCAACTCACCCTCTTACTGTAGCATTTGCATGTAGATGCTAATGCTAATGCTAATGCTCGCTGCTGCAGAGGCACCATTCACTCTCACCTCCACCCCTATTTATGGAGACCACATTCCTCCCTTATGATCCCTAAACAAGCTTTATTACCCATGAGCGCCCTGACAAATGCTGACCCCCGACAACGACCTCGCTTCCTTCAGGCACAGCTGAACAATACGTTCAAAGCACGCGGGCCAGCTCCATCCCTGAGCTGTTTATCCAGCTGCCAGGCTGTGAACACCTTCCTACTGTACCATGGGCAGAGGAGCGGGGAGGCAGATAAGCAGGGCTGTCGCAGGAAGAAGACCACGTACGCGGCCGGCGCGTGGGAACAGGTCGGGGTGTATTATACGCCATTGTCAGCTGTGCATCAGCAGGAGTGCAGCTTGCAGGGGGGGGGTCCGAGGGGGGCAGCGTGTCAGCAAAGCGGGCCGTGAAACGTGAATCCATCGCTCCCTGTTCCCTGCCTCGGCGGACTTCAAAGACGGGTGTGTAGTCACGGGCTCATTCGTCCGTAGCCTCAGCTGGTGCTGTAATAAGTGCAGAGGGAGTCCGGCTGTGCAGCATGTGGACGCTCACTCAGGATGCAGGTCTGTGTGACGATGTAAGAGCCGCGCCAACATTTTACTACAAACCTGGGACACGTTCGGAAAAGAACTACTGATTAATGGTGGTGATAAATGTATTTGTACACGCTGCTTTTGTCATTTTACTATAATTAATATTTCGTTCACATCGACAGTTTATCTCTGTGTCCTCGAGGGTGAAGGAAGTGAGATTTATGAGCAGCTGCAGCGTGTGAGGGTAAAAAAAAAAAAAAAACTTGGTCTCACGCATATTTCAAATCACTATTGAGGACTCCTGGGCTCGCGTGTCAGTTTGTTCTCGTCAGGCCTTCCCCACACAGCGTGTACGACACAAACGCACACACAACACAACACAGCTGTCACACTAGGCAGCGCAGATGACGGGCTTGTGGGAGGAAAATCCACCTCCGTTCTGTTCCTGCTCAAAGAGTAGTCGGAGAAGTCCCAAAGCAGGCCACAGCGCTGAACTAGGCCAGACCTGGGACCAGGGCCCCCTGCGGTGACAGGTAGGGCTGCTCTGCCTCCACCAACGGGGGCAGGATGCTGCCAGCACCTGGCAACCACTCAGAAGTCTGCATGTTCATTAAAAATGGGCACATGCACGAGCGAATTCCAAGTGGACCTTTCAATTTAGATTAAACTAAGAGTTGTAGGTTTGAGTAAGAGCTTGCTTTTGCGGCAGAGGTTAAAATTAGGACGAGGTTTAGCTGTAGGTAAAAAAAACATGAGGGTTAACATTTGTGCCAATAAGAGAAGGATTGGTGGCATTTTGGAAAATTATCAAGCTCACACACACACACACACACACACACACACACACACACACACACACACACACACACACACACACACACACACACACACACACACACACACACACACACACACACACCACAGCAGCAGCATTCAGCTAACACTGGGTATTGAGTGGCTCTGTTGTTTCAGTCTTAATCTGTTGTTGTTTGCACTGCTGCTTGGTTAACGCTCCTAATTCTCTATCTGGCACATAATTACAACTCCCAACAGGATGCAGCATGGGCAAGGCTGGTGCCATGCTAGCACTCAGCCTCATGCGCTCGTGTGTCTATGCCTGCGAGCAATGGAGACGCCGATGGTTTTGCTCAAGTTTTGCAAAAAAAAAAAAAAGAAGTTTGCAAAAAAAAACATGTTTGTGTGTGTTTCTTTTGGCAGATTTTACTTTTTCCTTCTGGAGGAGGGAGGAGGCGCTCACGTGCTCACGTTGAGGCGCGAGGCAGAATTAGGATCTTTAACACATGCTGGTTCGGACGCTCACACACCAGCATTCTCATCGCTATGCGACGCGGAGCTAAAGTCAAGTGCAAACCGCTTAGAGCCGGTGGGGACCGGGCCCGGATCAACACCCTGCTGCTCACGTCCCCTCCGTCCAAACAATGCAAACTGCACATTTACTGCTCAAAACCATTCTAACGACGGCGATTAAAGCTGAAAAAAGACAAAGCGGTAACGCATCTGCTAAAAACGCGATCAAAAATCCATTTTCAGACCTATGGGAAAGTCTCCCGGCCTGTAACTTTGACGTTTAAAGCCAAGCATGATGCTCCTAATTGAATCCATCAGATTGATTTGATGATATTGCATCTCTATCAGTGTGGAAGAACTCAATCTCATCTGCTGATTGCCAGAGCTCTCCACATAAAAGAAGCGGGGGATATTTCATTAAGTCTGCGATAATTCAACGAGATATACTTTAGAAATCAGAGGATATTCAGAAATGTGTACGGGGTAAAAATAGCAACCAGACGGATCCACGCGCTCAGAGACAGGGCCGTGTCAGCGAGCAGTGACACAGACAAACGGCAGCTGACGTCAGGGCCCCCCCGCGGAGACCACTGGCCCCCGACCAGCGGGCCGGTCCAGCACAACGCGCCAGGAGCCGAGTCGGGGCTTTGCTGCACACCAACGCAGCCGTGAGCCGGAGCCGCGTCCGCCGGTTGTCTCACAAAGCGTTTGGACGGCAGCGCAAGCTAGCTCCAGATGCGCTCGCTGATCTCTCAACGTCAGGCCGTCCCTCTGCAATCTGCAGCACGGGAGCTCCACGACGAAATCCCGAGAACGCTGTTATTAATGGCTTTGCAAACACAAAAGCACTAGTTTAGTATTTCATAAGAGAAGGAAAAACAAATTTGTTCTTTTGTTCAAATCAAAGTTTGACTTGAATTACATTGGAACAATTTGAAGAAGTTACAAATTCATTATATTCTCTGTTGAAAGTACAAGAACATTCAACGACAACACAAAAGCTCTCATCATTAATAGAGTTAACTCTTTCACGACTGCTATTGTTTTGAGGCAGTGATCTTCATCGCTATTCTATTATTCACCCAGTAAAACCAGTAAGACCTAATGGTGCATCGTTCTCGCCTCTGATGGCAACAAGGGAGCGAATGACTAATCATCTATGATCGAATGCCACGACGCCGCGTGTTTTCCCGGACAAATCAGATCGACAAACAAGAGGGACTGATTCATTCGCTGATTTGCACCAAAGTGGCCGATGTGTTGAAGTACGCGGTTGCTGTTGTACTGATGTCAGTAAACAGAGAGACGACAAGCTGTCCAGTAATTACAAACATGTGTTATTTCCTTTTCAGCGCTGTTACCGACACAAACGTCTCTCCACACGAAAAAAAAAAGTCATCTCTAGCGTTCAGATTTTGCCTTGTTGAGGAAATGCGAATCTAAAAACACACTAATTGATTGTGACAGCGGGCAAAATGGACGAGCTCCCGCTCCGCCACTCTGAAACACTCTGGGAATCGTTTGGAATCAGAACCCGGGCGGTTCGGTGCACGTTTCTACTTCGGGCCTCTTCCCAACTCACGAGCTCCTCTCCTGCTGTCATTACACGGACCCGAGTCTGTAATGAGTGTCGGTAGAGAGCGAGAAATGCTGATGACATGGGGGAGGAGGGGGGGGGGGGGGGGACAAATGGGAATCAGAGAGAGGGAGTTAGCGCTCAGGATTCCTTTTAAGTGTTTCTTTCACTGGCGCCGACCGTCGAATGCGTACAAGCTATTCATCTGCACGCGCTTGTTCCATCACACCATTGATTTCAGCTTTTAAATTTCATTAAATGGCAGCGGGGGAAAGTCACACAGAGACGTTTTAACATTCGTTTCCTCGGCGCGGCGCGCCGCTGCCGCCGAACAAACCCCTAAATGAACATTAACAACCACTTTCAGCTGAAGACGTATCAATTTGGGCGTCTGTTCTCCGGCTCCTCCTTTTTCCTCCGTTCTGTTGTTTAACTCGGCTACATCCTTTCAAACTTCCTCCGCGTAGGATTCTGGAGAAGACGCACAAACTGAAACCAGAAACCTCTAATTGTCGGCCTTTTTTCTGATATTAGGTACCAGACGCATCGTCATGTTGGATGAAACTGCTTCAAACGCACGCAGATGCATCTCCACCGTTCATTACCTCCAGTGTCATCATGATCCCACTCCCTCGCTATCATCACTGTCATCGGCGCCAGTGGCTCCACTGCCGCGTTCTCCTATTCTCCCGTTTAGTTCAGGCTCTGAACAGATTAAGCAGCCTTTATCTTAACTCGCTGATGCATCCGCGTCTCTTTGCTGTGATCGCAGGCGTCAAAAATGCATCATCCAACTGACGGCTGAGGGTTGAAAACTGCATCTTGATGATTAGTGCTTGGTGAAGCGAGGGTCACATCTGGCCCGAAGCCACGGTCGGTCAATTTGTCCGTGCCGCCGCATCCAGAGTCCTCTGAGATGCTTGATCAGGTCTAAATAGGTCGCATCCATGAGGTGCGGGTTGTGTTCTGAACGTGCGCCGAGTCCGAGGCCTCCCGCTGCGCCGGCATCGGGAGCCGGTTCACCCTGAGCACCTGATTCATCGTCATGTAAATGGGCTGGAATGGGGCTAGATCAGCAGCTCTGCTCCTCCGACACACTCCATAAACGCAGCCTGCAGCTGGAAAATCAGATAAATCCTGGCAAATTCTTTTAAAACCTTTTTTTAAACCCCGAACAAAACCAGTCATTTATGAGACGGTGATTTTTCCTAAACTGAGTAATAAAATGTCAGGGGGATAGCATCATTTCATTTGTTTCCAATCCACGTGAGCCCGAACTGAATCTCGCCGCGGTCGTATTTTGTTTCGCGGGTTTGTGGACCTCGTGCGTCTCAAAACGGATGAAAGGCCGGGGCCACGGTGGCTTTCCAAGCAAAGGTAATGTTATCACAGTCCTATCTGGTGATAAGAGCAGCCGCTCCCCGACGATTTTCTGTAATGTTCTGCACGGATGAAGAAGAAAAGGAGGCGAGAAATGACGGGCCGAGATACGGCGGCGGAAATAATGACGGGAAGAAAAGGAGGGCAAATTATTAGAGGGTGACAAAAAGTAAAACCAGATGACTGTCGCGGGAGATGAGACGGGAAGAGAGTTCAGCGTGTGCCGGTCTTTCGCAGAACGAGCGCGCGCGTCCCCGCCGGTTCCCCGAACCCATTGTGCTGTTCGTCCACCGGAGCTGGAGTGAGTCAGCGCCGCAGAACGCGGGGGCCGGCGCCGCTCAGGGGATGAACTCATCCCGCTTGTTTGCAGCTAAATATTTGGCGGTGTTGCATTTTGTACATAACTCAACTCTTCACTGCTTCACTAACAGGCCGACGCCGTGTCTTTGTTACACGTGCACTCAGATGGGAGTCCAACAAAAGGACGTGTGCTGGAGCTCAGGTCCCCGTCTTCAAACCTCGATGCTGAGCTTCCGGCAGGTGTCTCTCATCCTCTCGCCTCACGATCTGTACTGCATGAACTCATCAGTGCAAAAGTTCATGTTGTATCGTGGCTCCGTAGATCTTTCGTTCTCATTCGCTGCAGGGGCTTCAATAAGAACAATGATGGGCAGAAAGAGCTTAAAACGAAAAGCAAATCATCATTATTTCCAAAAAGCAATTATTTCGTATATATTCAATATGCCGTCCTTCCGTTGTTTCAAATCCCACACTACTTAATGTGATTGGATTCTGTTTTTGTCTACTTTTTCGCACAGCGGCACGGAACTTTTTTTCACGCGCTAAATAGAAGAATACAGGGAAGAAAGATGGTGTCTGTAAGAAACAAACACGAGAGCAGAGTGTGCGGGCGGAAGACGGATGTTTTTCCTGACCTCTGAGGTTAAAGCCTGACCCCAGTGTTGCAACTAAAACTAAAATCAGTAAAAGCTGTGCATTGTGTGTCTAATTTACGTACATGTGAGCCCGAGACAGAAGACAACGAACCAGAGCCTGTCCGTGGCCACGTACCCGCCGGCCGGCCGCCATCGCTCGCCGTGTTCACAGCCGGCCACGCATCAGCCTCTGCAGCAGACACCACTGATGGCTGAGTCAGCGTTTGTGCCTCCAGACCCACAAAAGGTCAGCAGGACATCGCCGTGATGTAAACACAGCAATAAAGAGGTAATAAAGGATGCTGCTCAGCCCAGAGGCTGCTGGAGCGATGTTTCCCTTTGACGTCTGAAACAATTAAGCGGACACTGATCGTAAAATACCAATATTTGTTTAAAGAACCACTGTATTTCTGCCTGTTAACAGCAGAAGAAACCATAAAAAAAATAAACACCCCGCGGGAACAGACTCCAGTCTACTCTAAAGGAATACTTCAGATGCGTGAATGCAAATCAAGCCTTAAATACACACGCGCGCCTCTAGATAGTGTCATCAGAGGAGTAGCCATTATGTAAACATAACCACAGCCCTGAGGAGGAGGCATGGGCTCACGGTACAGTATGGCGTCGATCCTGTATCCTGACTAAATTAAGCCTCTGAGCAAATGCAGCACACACACGCAGCAGATTGAGGCTATAAATAAACACAGGCACACCTCCTAACACCTCTTACTGCACGTGCACATGCTAGAAAGGATGACGGGGATGTAAAGATGGAGCCGTGGTCCTCTCCTCCCTGCGCGGAAACCATGGCAGCAGTGGCTCCCGCTGCTGCAGCCGTCTCCATGCCAACAGCGGTGGCAGCGCGCTGCGGCGATCAGGCCCGCCGGCCGACACCTGACGAACGCGCCCGCGCGCGGCCATCGTGTCTCGACCCCAACCGCTAAACGAACGGTAGCCGTCTGACAGGCGTCGGCCCAGCACGATGCGTTCAGGGTCCAGCGTCGCTGCGAAGCCAGAGAGGAAGAAGACGGGAACAAAGAGGAGCATGCGGGCGAGCGCCACACAGGTGGTGAAAACACCTTCTGCAGGGTTGTGCACAAGGGCAGGTGCATGACGTGCAAACAGGCTGAGCGACGCACACACACACACACACACACACACACACACACACACACACACACACACACACACACACACACACACACACACACACACACACACACAAAGAAAACCTTTCTTTCACTCCTAAGTCAGAGTGCTCGGACCTGTCTGTCTAATTAGGGAGCCTGTCTGAGTCTGGCTCACTGTGACACACACACACACACACACACACACACACACACACACACACACACACACACACACACACACACACACACACACACACACACACACAAATGACAAGAGCACTCCATCACTCTCCACGCGCCACACGCAAAGACTCAAAAATACACACACGTCCACTACCCACATACTGTATTAATAACCAGGTCTCCAATGTCAATTTGAGCTCTCAAGGACTGCGGCTGCTGAACGAGGCAGAGGCCACACAGAGAGAGAGAGAGGGAAGAGTAATGGGGTGATGCATTCAGGTTCTTATTCATGCTGATTCCCCCACTGGGCTCACAGACTCATTTACCTAAACAATACATTTCAGGCAGGGCAAAGAGGACACGGTGCAGCCGGGGGAGTGCGTGTGTGTTGCAGGGTGAGCGATAGCCGGCGTTTGCCCTTTGTGTTCTCCGAAACGGGAGCCAGAGAAAGTTCGGCGCTCGGCCGGCGGAGGACACGGCGGCCGCGAGCGGCGGCGGCTCGGAGGCCGGCGCCGCCGTGGCATTGAGCGCCGACTGTCTGAAAGAGAAGCAGGCATGAAAAGGCGAAGAAAGGGAGGCCCTTGAGTGAGACGGAGGCTGAGAAATGTGGTACTTGACCTCCGGTGTGTGTGCGTAGACGTCTGCTTTCTCCGCTTCTGCCTGGGCTAAATTCAGCCGCACACAGTCTTTAACAAGCCGACGCGGGCTGTAGAGACTGCGCGTGTGCGTGAGGACGCACACGGATCTTCTTTTAGCTACAGAGGCATCGCTTTACGCTACAGCTAAAGCGAGCTACGCTAGCAAATGACGCTAACCCGCGGAGACGCTAACGAAGCATGCTGCTTTGTGTAAACTACTACTGTACAAGCACAGCCACGCTCACTATTAGGTAGCGTTCAGGTTCACGTGGCCTCGTTTTGCCCAGAAACACCTCACATTTGATTTATTGTTGGGTTATTGTCATTCATTTTACTGGTTTAGACACACACGTGGTTGACAGTGCATTGGTTTGTATCTGTAGAGAGCACATTTAGTTCTTCTCGTACAGTCGTAGCTTTAATTATTGTTGTTCATACTAAATACTGTTCATGCTACTCATTAGTCTGTTCAGGTTATATCGCTTGGTTAACTGTGCATGACGTTCATTTTGTTGACCTCTTTCATGGGCCCAAGAAAATCTTTTATGTTCTTTTGTAATTTGTTTTCATTTTTCACACTTAGAAGAGAAAACAAATTATTTTTAGTCAAATTATCCCCGCAGACACTTTGGACTGACCCACTTTGCCTGCTTGCCGACGTCCTAATAATTAGTTTTAATAACAGAGGATCCTGTTTAACAGTCTCCAACCTGCTGGAGCGTCTCGCCTTGATGAACTACGATTGAAGATCCAAAATCTCAGCAATTACTTTGATGGGTACAAAAGAAAGGCAGTGCCAATAAACACGACGGTCCAGGCAACAAAACATTAGACTCCCGCTGTGTGAGAGCGACTTCATTTAAGCCTCGCTGTCTGCCTGCTTTTTCTTAAGTTGCCAGAGAGACACATTAGAAACAACTGTTGTGAATCTGACATTTAGAGAGATTTTCCATTTCGCATTATGAAAACACCACAAGAACAAACCAGTGTGTTGGTTCAGTCTTCCTAAATGCTACAGGTGTGACTTTATTGTTAAACCTGCTCTTCCCCTTGCATGCGTTGTATGCGTTGACACAGGTGTGTGTGTGTGTGTGTGTGTGTGTGTGTGTGTGTGTGTGTGTGTGTGTGTGTGTGTGTGTGTGTGTGTGTGTGTGTGTGTGTGTGTGTGTGAGGCCCGCCGTACATGTATTAAACAGTTAGAAGCCGACCTACAGTAACTAATGATTCATTGCATCCAGTGGCCACAACAGTTGCTGTGACCCACATTAACACGCAGCCCATCCACTCACATTAACACTGGAGCCATAATAACGCGCGCTAATCTCATTATTGTATAGGTTGGCGTTCATGCATGCGCTAATGAGCGTGTGCGCAGCGAAACACAAATGCAAACTATAAACCCATTGACCCAGATGCTGCTCTGCTTGTGTGCTTTGCTTGATTTGTCCCGCTGTGCGCGCACACACACACACGCACACACACACACACACACACACACACACACACACACACACACACACACACACACACACACACACACACACACAATAGACTTATAATAATACACTTATTGATCTGGATTCTTAAGCTCGATCAGGGTTCAGCCCGTCGGCCAATTCAGCCCGTGGCTGAATCCACCAAGAGACGAAGCACAGGGAAGGTGGAGATGACGAAGACACACACACGCAGTCATAGTGTTGATGCTGTCGAGCGTGAGCATTGTCGTATTTCGTGGTGAATGTCTCCTGGTGATGAGAATGTCTGTAATGCGCTGAGGCGAGCGCTTCTGTGTCTGCAGCATTTCTCTGCCTTCATCTTCTTTGTGTTCGTTTTTAGCGGTCTTTTAGAGTTTTTTTTAAGAGTAATGATATTTTTCTGCGGTTTTCCTGTCCTTTGTGTATCTGTTACTTTGGAAAAAATTTGCCGTGTGTTTGAGTCGGTGTGTGTGTGTGTGCGTGTGTGTGTGTGTGTGTGTGTGTGTGTGTGGCGCCCGCCTCGGGGCATGTTTGCACAGCATGGTGCGCTGATCCAGTGTGGGGCTTTTTCGTGGTGTGAAGAACAGGTGAGAGATGGAAAAGGGGGAGCTGACGACAACACACACACACACACACACACACACACACACACACACACACACACACACACACACACACACACACACACACACACACACACACACACACACACACACATAAAAGACATTATTCTAGCACAGGAAAATAACAACGCTCACTGCAACCCAACACACAATCCTGCAATTGTTTAAAAGTGTCTGTTTCCAGAGATGCCAGTCTGGCATAAGTTAAAAATCACACAAATATGCAGCAGATAATTGAGAACATATCCCCACAGCGCAGTGTTTATATGAGCCAATGTTTTCGTGCATTATGTCTCCGAGGGCCGTGAGCACATTTGACAGCAGCGCGAGCACATGAGAACGCGCGTTGCACTGGATGCATGCGTTCCGCCGCTGCCGCAGAGTCGGCATCAGAACGTGCACCGCGTCCTGCAGATCGGGCTGATTACGCAGGTACCGCGTGCGACCCCCCCCCCACAGCCCTCACACAACCCCAGACCAGACACCTCTGCAGCCTGAGGTCAACGCATTAGAGCCACCAGCTCCTGAGACGCGGGTTCGACATGAAAACCTTCGTGAAGCCACAGTTGTGAGGAGTGTGAGCCACTGGAAAGTCATTTTAGAAAAACAATGATTCGCAAGCGTGTACCTATTTAATCTGACACGTGTTCTAGCTATTAGTGTGTTTCAGACATCAAAGTTGCGAAGGCAGTTGCACCAGTGGAGTTTAGCTTCACACGATGACAGGTTTGCTTCCATCTGTCTTACTTCAAATATTATGAAGGCGAACAAGATGCCTATCTTTAGGGCCTCTTTTTCCGCCTTTATTCAATCAGCTTTGTATATTTCCCCTTGTTTTGCTGGAAAGCTGGCAGAAGCCTTGTTTTGGGAGGCTTTTTTCCGTCTTTCATCACAGTTGTTGAATCTGAGCTGGCAGACGATGCGCTTCCAACTCGCCGACAACCCGGCCGCGTTCCCTTTTTCAGCACGTGATCTCCCGTGGGCTGGGTGTCGCGAGCGGTACCCGCGGTTTCTCGTTTTCTATTTACATGACTTGATTTACACGACGATCTGCTTCCACTCAGGCCTCCCTCCGTCCACGCCGGTGTTTACTGCGGCCCGGTGGCCGGCTGCAGCCTTCCCTCTGCCCAATCAGTGGCACTGGCTGGGGCTGCTAATTGAATTGGGCTGGAGGTCTAATTCTAATGTGCAGCAGATGGCCGGGGCATTCCTGCGTTCAACCAGCCGCGGGCCCCCGCTTCGCTCCGCACAGCGCTGCCCAGGGTAATGGAAACCACCACGGAGGAGGAGCCCCCACTCGGCCAACGTGCGCTTCCACACCGCGTCACAGTTACTCGCGCCGTTTGTCTCCGACTGCAGCGAGGATCCTCAGCCACAGGCGGAACTGCTATTAAAACCAACACGCACGCACACAACTCCGTGGAAGCACGCGTGTGTCCAACAGGCGTCCACGAACACGCAGCGTCAGTGGACGACGCCGCCACTAGGTGGCAGTGTTGAGCCGTCTCAGCGCTGGGACCCGGCGATGCCGGGGAACAAGGTTCCGCTGAAGACATAATAAAGACACAAATCAATGGCCATAATTTGGAGAGAGAGTCAGCTTGGGTTGGAGTTATAATTTCCCTGGATTCTGGAGCTGCATCGGAGAGTAAACACTGTAAGCACTAAATCACAACAGACAGAGCGGGAAGGAAGGAGGAACAGGGGGAGGTGGAGGCGACGGAAGGCAGAGGTGGAGAAATGAAGAAAGCACGAAGGGGATAAAATCAAAGCTGCTAATGTAATAACGGCACAACACAGAGATGGGGAACATTGCTTTTCACAATGGCTATACTATCAGCAGCTATCAAGTGCATCGGGGACGAGGCATCGGGGAGCGGGCGCGCGGCAGCGGCGCCGGTGCCGGTGTGTGTTTGTGCGTGTGTGCGCGCGCGCGCGCGCAGACGCGGCGCACTTTCTGCCGGCGCGCGGCCGCGCTGACTGCGCGGAGTGGCTCCCTGGAGTGAAGCCTGAGTGCTGCGAGGAAGATTATGAGGGAGATAGAAAGCACACATGAATTTGGGCTTTGTTGTGCGGCGGGATAATAAAAGATGGAAGTCTTTGTCGGAGCGAGTAAGTGTATGTTTGGGGAGTATATGACTGACAACACAAAACAGCCATTTGGGCTGTGGGCGTCGCGCGAGCGCTTTGTGCAGAGATCTTTAAAGATTTGTAAGCAGGAGTGTTTATGCGTTTGCGCCCGTTCGCGTTGTTCGGACGCGTCCGAGCGCGCGCGCGCGCACGTCCGCGGCCATGGCCGGTAAATTGCAGGTGATTCGGTTTGCGCACCGTGCATCCTGCCTCGCTCCTATTACAGACAGAATGAGGCGACGCCGTCTCAACGCAGCTAATTATAGACAGACGCAGTTTGAAGCCTTCAAAACCAGCACAGGAGTAATTGGAACGGCAAGTGACTGCAGCGTGGCCGCTTGCAGTGCATTGTGGGAATGTTTGCCCGGCTTCCTGCCTGGGGTCAACCCTCAGTCTGCCATGAGCACAGTAACACAGTGGCCCATATTTTCCATAAAGCCTTGACTTTATATTAAACATAGAGTTGTGAGGACCTGATGTCAGCTGACGGGGTCGGCGGCCAATCAGAACGCAGCTCTAACCTTAAAGCTGGGTTACAAAACACTTTTGATCATTTTTTTCAAACAGATGATTCAAGGAGCTCGAGGATTTTTGGAGAAACCTTGACGTGAATGTTGCTGAATGGCAGTCTGGGGGCTTCAAACGGAGCCACACACCGTACACTGTGTATTTTAGATCAATCCAGTATAAACTGTCTCCACAATTTTGGAGGGATTGGCATGAAATCTGGCACAGGCAGTCGCATTTCCCAGAAGCCGAGTCACGAGCAGCCTTTCATTTCCCTCCAGTGCCACGGCGAGGTCAGAGACGCACGGCCGAGGACTTGTGTAACGCGGCTGCAATGCTACTGCAAGTGTTAGCGCGCTAGCGGCGCTAGCGTGCGGCGCGTGTCTGTTGGCACGCAGTGATAATGTCTTACTCACATTGTCCATAGTAGCATCATTAATCATTTCTCCTCCGCCCAGACACGGCCATCAGTTATTGAGAGGTGCAATAATTTGGAATTGATTTAGTCGCCCCCCACGCGGAGCCCGGCTGCAAATATAAAATGCTCTTTTGGCAAGACAGAAGAATGAAAGCTAACGATAAAGGACCGTCTGAAGCTCTAATACGGCAAATAGCTGTGAGAGGCGTCTCTTTCCTCCCCTCACGCTCGCTCTCATTGTCCGTTTCGCTCGGTTTCTTTTTGTCGATAGAACGACCGAGACGCGAGACTGTGGGGAAATTGTTTCTGTTTGTCTGCACTCGCGCTTGTTTGTGAGTCGGTTCGGGAGACGGGGAGGAGGAAGATGGACAGAGTCGCTCTCCTCCTCCTCGTCGGCGAAGGCCCTCGTTAACCAGGATGCGGGTTTGGGCGAGAGAGTGAGGGAGAGAGAGAGAGAGACAGGAAGTGAGGAGCTGAGGAGAGATTGTGACCCCTCTAGAAATAGGAGACGTCTCACACAAGGGTTTAAATATGTCATTGTTGTTCTGCTTGGCTTAACTCATCAGCTGGTTAAAAATATACACATATAATGTTAAGTGAAGCATAAGTGACATCACAACATGGTCCATGTTTAATTTAAAACTAAATAAACCAGAACTCTGTTGTGAACTTGCCTCTCCTCTATCTGACTGTATCACCTCTTTTACTGCAGACATGACTTTAATCCTAATTCCTTTTAATCAATTATTGTATTATCAGGAGGCCTCCATCATGATGGTTTTGACTTTAATGATCTCATTTGATGTGAATTCAGCAATTTCTCCATTCGTTTTCAAAATAGGATGTATTTACTTTACAGACTTTGACTCTGAAACACCAGCAGGAAATGTTGGGTTTGAATCACGTGATTGAGTACTGTATGTTCTTCATTCAAGATTATTTCTGTCATGAATCTTCTTTGTAATAAGTAAGAAGTGACTGCACTGTTCACCACTCTCTTTCATGTCTCTATCTCTGTCTCGCCTGCTTTTACTTCATAGTCGTCCCGCTCTTGTCTCTGGGTTCTGTGTGCGTGTTTGCGTGGCGGCGGCTGAGAAGCAGGTGGGCGACAGAAGCCGATGTGACACCTGGTAACAGTCTGACGGTCCCAAGCAGAGATGCAGCACTTTCATCTGTGACACGTCTCAACCTCCTCTCATCTTCATCATGAACTGTGACACACACACACACACACACACACACACACACACACACACACACACACACACACACACACACACACACACACACACACACACACACACACACACACACCATATAGAGTACAGGACAGATGGCGGCACAGCAGCATCTCGCTGAAATAAACGGACAGCGTCTCTTATCACTTTCTATGCATTGAGACTCATCCTCACACTCTATTGGCCCAAAGCCAAACAGAAAAAGCAGGATCGTCACACATAATTTGCAGTTTTTAAACCTGAAAGCGTGAACGCAGTCCATTCCTCCAGCTACAGTAAAGCACAGACACCGGTTCCCTTTGACAGCTTTCACTCACACTCTATGTTATGGCTCCCCGTTTGAGCTCATAATGTGATAAATCCAGCGCTTTACGATCGCGGCCACGTCACCCACCCGCAGACGGGCGCGCGCCCTCTCCTTCCCTCCGCCTCCACCACCTCAGAGCACAGAGATCCGCTTCTTCACAGAGCAGCTCCAGGAGAAACGCTACAAAGGCCCAATCCGTCTCTAGACGGACTGGGGACCCGGGACGCCGCTCTCCATCAGCCTGAGAAATCTCCTGCTATTTACGCCTGCTCAGGTACCGCTATTGGTTTTTTTGCTGCTCGCTGCATTTCTGCGAGTCATTTTCTATACGGATGCGGCGCGTAACAAACCGCGATGGCGCTCAGAACGCGGCCGGCTCCCAGACAGGCGAGACGCGCGGCGCCAATTACTCACGAGCCAGTCAGTCAGTCAGTCAGTCAGTCAGTCAGTCAGTCAGTCAGTCAGTCAGCCAGTCAGTCAGTCAGTCAGTCAGTCAGTCAGGGAGGCACAACAAAGTTAGGGTTCAATTAGGACACTGGCTAAAACTAATCTAATCCATAAATTAGCGAACGTCAATTAGGACGGCTCACCAATTAAGGGCATATCTGTTACTGGAGGGCACAGCCGTAATGAGGTTGCAGGAGGAGCCGGGCGCAGACTGTGTCCTTGCTTGTTTGTGTCACGCTGAGCAAACAGCGAGCCCCCAATACGTTTTTGATGCGAAATTAGATTGTGAATTGGATTTTGTTTGGTCGGTCACATGAGGAGGCAGCAGACAGCGGAGGAAATGGGGAGAGGCGGGTGCAGGTGGATGCTGTGTCAGTGTGACTGCAGGGCGCGTACTGGAGGACGCTCACAAACACCACGGCGGTGTGATTTTTTTAAATACTAGATCCGCTTTGAAAGAAAAGGAGCTGATTGCCTGGAAAAAGCACAGAACGAGAACACTTATTCCTGAGCGACCCCTCAGAGGGCAGATTAACATAAAACCAATCAGCTGATTTTCCACTAACCTCCTTTATGGTGAAACTTGAGCTTAAAGGTGGCCGACCTTTGACCTCCCACCCAGTCGTGCCTCCAAGGCGCCCCCTCTCACTTCAGCCTCATTTCTGAACGGGGTCCAGCGTCAAACAGGCGTTTCCTTCAAGTCCCTCGCTCTAAAAGTCGATCTCCGGTGCGGATGAGGCAGAGGCAGAGATTTGCCTTTTTTTTTTTTTTGCTTTTGCTGCAATGCAATGTGACTCGCCGGTGAACCGAGCGAGTCGTGTGTGTCCCTGGGAGGTCTGGGCGGAGATCCCATCGACGCTTCTCTGGGCCGGAGCCGTTCGCACACCGGGCCCTCGGTCCCGTGACCTCGGTGTGGAGCGGCGGAGGTGGAGGTGGAGGTGGAGGAGGAGGAGGAGGAGGCAGGGGGCACACTGATGTTGACACAGGTTGACAGGCGGACGGGCCGTGAGCCGCCTCCGTTGCCCCAGGACAGCAGGACGGGGGGAGGGGGGGTAGGAGCCTGCCAACACATTCCTCCCCAGCCCCACTTCTGGTCTGGAGGAAATTAAGCTTTGTCTCCATTTCCCCCAGCGCTCGCCTGCCTGAGCTCTAGACCTCATCCACATGGGCTCTGGGAGATGTTGGGGAATAAGCTGATGAGCTGCTGCCAGAGGCGATGGGAGGCTGTGAGAATACAGCTACATGCTGCCATGGCTACTTAACCCTTTGTGTCCCGCGCCAGCAGGGCCAACAGCCTCTACCTGAGTGATTAGCACCCTGGACCCCGGCACCTGGCAGCCATTCATCACTCCCAAAGCCCTGCATACGCGTATATGCACACACAATTCACAATAGTGGTAAAAATACAGAGTATCCATTTTGACCTTTGACCCCTGGAACCACAACAAGGGTTTCGCGTGGCCGACCCAGGAGAAAACGCAGCGCCGACAGATGGAGAGGTCAACCGAGCGACTTAGCCACGGAGCTAACGCACGCTAACAGTGGTGGAGGAGACGGGACCAGGAGGAAGATCCAGAGACCCCTCAGATGATGTCAGCAAACATCAGGTCAGCAGTTTGCCTCACGACCACCTCCGTCAGATAACAGGTGTGAGAAGTAGCAGCTCTATATGTGACTCATGCTTTTTGCACAATATTTATAAATTAGAATAAATTACCTGGATGCGTTGTAAACAACACACAAGGAGATGTGTGTGAAGTGTGATGTTTAACACGCCGACCCGCTTCCTGCTCATGAACCCCCCCCTCAACCATCGCCACACAATATTTACATGTTTCACAGGTTTGACACGATCCAAGAAAGGGAAAATAATAAACAGGTGAGAAGCAGAAGCGGGCGACAGACTGTTCAGGGAGTGAGAATGAGAGCGGCGACGCGGTAAATACGCACTTTTACTCGAGATGTTCCCGGAGCAAAAATAGCACGTCTGGCTCCTGTTTAGACACTGACGAGCCAGGTTCCTGCTCTGTCAGCGGCGTGACAGACAGGAAGTGGGTCAAACGTGGGTGAACGCGGGTTCATTATCCTGCGCCACGACGCCTGTGTGTGTGTGTTAATGACCACAGCGAGCAGCAGCCGTGCACCGAATCGCGCCCGCCCCTTCAAACGGCGTCCGCGGCTCCGCTCGCGCTCGCCGACGACAGATGTGCGAGCGTCCCCGGCGCTCGGCGAAGGCGGCGTCGTTAGCGCGCTGACTGACATGACTGACAGCTGGCACCGCGGGGGGGGGGGGCACGGCGGATGTGTGCCAGCCGTCACCCTCTGGCTGTTCTCCAGCGTTTTAATCACTGCAGCGGCGCTCTCAGTCTGCAGCCCCGTGGAGACCGCGCTCGACATTAACCACACGGCGAACGCACCCAGGTTTAATACAGACGTGACTCCCCGGCACCTTCCACCGCGCGTCCCTCGCTTTCATTGCCTCCCTGTTTATTGCCCGCCGTTTTCTCCTCTCCGTGTTTTGCGGCTGCTAATCCTACGCGCTCGCGTGTTTCCACCTATTCCCAGCGCCGTGACCCGCGGACGCGCTTTCAGGGGGTTACATCACTGATGATGAGGCCCATCGCTGTGGACTGCACAGATCTGCCTGCCTTTGGCTTCTTGTCAGAACGCGTTGTGCTGAGTCAGACCGGGGCCTATTTCAGGCGAAGCCGGTGCCGCTCTGTCAGAGTGGACGGGGACGCTGGGCTTCAGAGGCAGCCTTTCATTCCATTCCTACAGTGCGTGATGCCACGGTGCTGCAACAGTCTGGGCGGTGATCAACGCGGAGCCGGGTGGATGAAACTCAGCCTGGGTCCATGTTCCTGAGTTCATCGAGTTATGATGGAGTTGTGTGCAGAGAAATGACACCTGACGTGAGAAAATGTGCAGAAGGCGTTTGGGAGAAGGTGAAAAACATTTTGATACCAACGTCTCTTTAACTGGTCCTCGGTTAAATCCAACAAAGGTCAGCGCCTTGCTGGCGCGTAACATTTATGTCAAAACTCCTGATGTGTTCATTTAGTGACCTGAACAGTCTGTGATGTTATTACACCACGTTTTGTGCATCCAGAGGCTCATTCTATAATGCGTGTGTGCGTCTTAAGCCAATTATTCAAATACTGTCACTCATCTTTCTTTGCATCTTCTGTCTCATATAAAGTCAAAGTGGAGGAAATTCAGTCTCTGCATAACACAGGCTCCACTGTAGCTACTGTACGTATAGAGTAATTGCTAGAAAACCTGACCTGTCAGTCAGTCAAACATCCTTTAACACGGCCGCACTAATAAACTATTTCTGGTCACACTGTGAATCAGTGTGTTTGATCCAGGACGCGCACACACACACGGATATGAAGCCACTGGGATGTGTGTGTTAAACTGTGAGGGCGGAAGCCAGCAAGCAGTCAAGGCGCAGATAAGATGAAGTCACGCTGCCTTTACTTTGCTGGTTGCAGCTCTGTTGGTGTCGTAGCTCAGGTCATAAAATTACGGTAAAGGATCATCTGCATTGTCTTGCAGAAGGTTACATAGAAAGGAGTCTCACAAACCGCTCCGAGGCTGCTGTCAGAGTGTGCAACACACACACACACACACACGCGCACACACACACACACACACACACACACACACACACACACACACACACACACACACACACACACACACACACACACACACACACACACACACACACACACACACACACACACACACACAGATCTTCACATCCGTTGTCTGTCTTTGGATGAAACCTTCATCACACATGAAGTCAGAGGATAGAAAAGGAGCAAAAATAACTCCTTTAGTGACTCATCTTGGTGAAGTAACACTTTGCACACGCACACGCTTGCGACTCCAAGCCCGACTGCTAATTTAGGAGCTCTGTGACAACGTACCTAAACATAATTAGACGGTGTTGAAGCTGAAGCGCTGTTAGTGGACTTGGTTATATATGTGATGCTATTTGTGTGTGCTGGGGGTGGTGGTGATGGTGGTGGTGGGTAGAGAAGGGAGAACAGTGAGGGTTGAGGTGTGGGAAGGTGAAAGGCCAGGCCAGAGACAGTGTTTATTGGTGGGACGAAGCCTTGGGTCCAGCTCAGCCTCACAAAGGGCTGCCATGACACTTTAGAAATCTGGTGTAGAAGTGAGCAGGGCCCTAATGAGGAACTAATAGACTGAAGTAGCTATTACAGATGTTAATGTAATGCATATATCATTAGCCACTTTATCTTAATTGAAGGAGCTGCATGTGTCAAATGGAGAAAGTAGGGTTGGGGTGAAAGAGATGGATAGAAACAAGGCACAGCTAATGACGGAGGCTGTATTTTTCTGTGAACCCCGTGTGCCGCCATGTTCGTGTGCACTGTACAGCTTAAAAAGAGGCGCGTGGACGTGCCCGACCCAAACGGCTGGGATATTACGCAGAGCAAGAGACGAGGGGCCTTCGCTGAATACCGATGAGGCTCAGCACAAAGCTGCACCCTGGCCTCATTAACCTGTCCGAGCCCAGCTTTGTTTTTCCTGCAAACACTCCCATCGTCGCATCCACGGGGGCTTCAGGAGATAGACTGTAGACAGAAACCAGAGGAAGAGGAGGCAGAAGACAATGAAGAACGAAGAAAAGTGGGATGAGGAAGAGGAGGGTGAGAAAGATGTCGACAAAGACCAAAACTAGCAGGTTAAGAATCAGCAATTTGTTGTGCATGACTTAAAGCAGGTAGTATTCATAATAGACTTCAGTTTGACTCCAAAATCTTAGAAAGTGTCAGAAAGAAGAAACCGAGCAGAGAAGCAAAAGATGCCGAACATGTGAAAGGAAAACTGCTGTAAGGAGGTTTTAAATATTTTGAAAAGTGCCAGATGGAAAAATGGGGAAAGTGGATTCTTTTGTGATGAAGGAGGAAACAAAACAAAACAAAACTCGACACCAAAACAAAACACGGATCACACCGTCTCCCATCACACGTCCGACTAAAGAGGAAGGAGAGGAGGTGGAGAGGAAGAAACTAGGACGGGGGGTTTGTGCTCTTTCATATGCCTCGGCACAGCGCGCCGTTGTGTTGTTAGTCAACACATGTGGCAACGTGAGTGTGTGTGTGTGTGTGTGTGTCGTAGCACGGGAGATTTCAATTTCATCTTTAATGGAAACGGCGCACGGGGGAAACAAATAAAATGCGAAGGAGAAGAGCAAATCCGCACAGCAGAGGCCCAGTCGGAATAGATGATGAGGCCGACGTGAAGTAAACATTCAGCTGTTCACGGAACGAGCGGAGCGCCAGCACGGGGAAGGCGAAGGCGGGCAGGAGGAGGCCGGGGGCTCCGTCACGGCGTGGCCCACGGTCAGAGGCCTCGCTTACAGCGGAGCGGCCGTGGAGTCAGAAAGCATCAGGACGAACAGATTAGATACAGACTATTGGCTCGGATGAGGCCTCATATAGATCAGTGACGGCCCAGCGGGGAGGTCCAAAGCACGGAGCCGCGCTCTGAAAGATGGGATCCGCTGAGACGGTCCAGGCTCTGACAAGCAACAGGCTACGGGCTGAACCCGAACCCCGACCCTGAACAAGCGAACGCCCCGGGAACTAGTACAGTGACAGGAAGACTACAGCAGAGTACAACCCAGGAAGTGTCAGATGCTGTTTGGCTTCATTTCAGTCTCCACTGATCCACTTAATTATTCCCGGATCAGCCTTTGTTCCGGCGCAGAGGATCAACTCTCCACGAGACTCTTCTCATCGCTGCAGGTACGGCTGATTAAACATTCTGGCAAAGAACCACACGGTGAAAATGAGTCAATCGTACATCATTTTGCCAGTTCACATTAACGCTGATTAAGGCGGTGATGACCGTCATTAAAATTAATACAAAGTGACACACGCACACACACACGCACGCACGCACACACGCACGCACACACACACACACACACACACACACACACACACACACACAGCTGACGTCAGAGCACAGCGGGCGACCTCGCCCTCCGGCGGCGGCCATCTTTGCTGAAGTTAAACAACCGACATGTGGATCACGGCGCGTGTGCGTGGATGTGAACACACGGCGACTGACGCCGCCAAGCAAAAACACATTTCATTATTTCACTTCAGACGAGGACAAAAAGTCGCCGCTGATTAGTCCGAAGGTGAAATGATGTTGTGTTTACACAACAAATGTCTGAGACTGGGTCACATCTTTCTTCCTTATCAAAGAGCAAACGAGCAAATTACCTCCCTGCGTCCCTGCACAGTTATTATGATCAGCAGCGCCGCGAATGACAAGCATTTTAATTTGCACTCAGTGAGTAACAGAACAGCCATGGAAGGTGTCTGTGAAGATTTCCACCTAATGCTGAGCTCCCTGTGCAGCACAGACAGTATGTAGCGCTGTCATTTAGCCGTTTAAACAGCTCCCTGCGTTTGTTTGAGGTGGATCACTCTTCATGGATCAGGGGAACCTGATCCTTTGTTCGAGCCAGATCTCCCCAGAGCCTCTGTGAGCGTCGGTGTGGAACAGTGGAACTTTCCCCTTTGCCCCCAGTTTGATTGTTTCACTGTAGATATGTCCTAAAAAAGGTTGGGCTTCAGGAGAAAATCCTGGTTTATGCTGGAAAAGCTTTAAGGCAAACAAACAGGAAACGGACACTGTCACTGTCTTATTGAGTCTCGGATGGTTGTGATCAAAAGGCAAATTTCTGTGAACGGCAGGATGCGCTCATTCTCCCGCTTCCAGCGCTGAGTCCAGGCAGCGACGCCGAGCGTCCTGGAGGCGTCTCCACAGCCGGACTCTTTCCAGGACCGGAGCCAGTCTAATAAAATGGAAATAAAGTCAAACATCTCTGAAGAATAAATAAAAGCTCCATTACATAAAGTTTTGTTTGTGCAATGAGTTTGAGTCGAGCTTCGATGAAGGGGCGTTACTGATGCACGGGAAACTGCTGAGGCAGCGCAAACAGGCCGATTTACACAGTGACGTCTGACAGGAATGCATGTACTGTACAGTACAGGTGTGTGTGTGTGTGTGTGTGTGTGTGTGTCTCTGTGTGTGTGTGTGTGTGTGTGTTGTTTGCACACATAGATTTACCTCGGGTCACAAGGACGAAGCTGTTTGCTTTAACTCTAGACTCATCACTTCGTCTTCACGATGACTCAGCAGCTTTTACTGTCCTCTCTCTTGTGTCTGACTCATTAAAGCCCCAGCGAGCTTCAAATCGCGGCTCCAAACGGAACGAGGAAGCTTTTCTCAGATAGCCGACCTGCGGAGGCTCTTCACATCTGCAGCCGTCCAATTCAGCGTCGGAGACCGACCGGCCGTGTGTGTGTGTGTGTGTGTGTGTGTGTGTGTGTGTGTGTGTGTGTGTGTGTGTGCGAGTCTCTGCATCATAATTACCGCTCCCTCCCCATCTTCACAAACATCTCCTGCATTCATGTTGCTGCTTATCTGCCTTCCACAAATAGCTCTGCATACAAACGCGGCGTGCGCCACTGTTGCGTCTCCCATTTGAATTTGTATCGCTCACCAGCTTTCATGCGTCTCCGCTGGCGCTGCAGGTGTTCGCCACTCAGCAGGCGCCGCTGAATGGATGACAGTCAAACTGACATTTTAGACGTTAGCGCAACATTTCTATTCCGACACAGTGCACGCTGGGAAATTACATTTACTACCTCCAATCTGTGTTTTCTGCACAAAATAGCTCATACGTTATCGATAACACGCAGTCCGACTGAATGGGTAATTTGGGATGAAGTCTTTTAGTGCTGTTTGTCTAGTTCTGGGTGTTTACAGCTATTTCAATATCTTTTGATCCTCGCGAGGCTGTAGCACATGTTGAACTCGCAAAAAGGCTTTTGGGTTTTTTTTTCCAACTCGATTTCAGAGACAACACAAAGACGCCACAGACTAAACTGAACATAACAACACAATAAAGGCCAGCTTGTGTTTCCTGAGCGTCTGTGGTGTTTGGGCCCGTTTTAGGGTCGGGACGCTCTGAAATCACCCTGGAATGGTTCGTCCTTCAGACGCCTGGAAGCCCAGACGGTCTCCTAACCACACAGGCACCGAAAGAAACAGCTCCTTTTCACCTGGGTTCACGCAGAGACTAGACACCCTGCACAGGAGACTGCTGGGACTGACGAGTCGGTGAAAACACAAGATACTGAGCAGGAACACGTCACCACCCCCCCCACCCCCACCCTCGTCATCATTCCTGACGACTAGAGAAAAACAAGTAGTTCCTTACAGCACAGGCGCACTGATGCAACGGGATCCATTCTGCAGAACATCTGGCAGATTCTGGCGACCTGAACCAAGTCACACCTTAGTAACAACACGTGAGGCCACTCCAGTGTTTCATGTGTTTGGGCCTTGTTCATCTTCCAGGTCGTGGCTCAGGCTCAAGATCTTGACGGAGCTGTCGTAGCGGTGGCCGCTGCAGCGTCTCATCCTCTGATCGTGCTCTGACAGATGAAACAGGATCAGAGAAGAACAGGAGCAAACGCTTAAGTGGAAGCAGAGAGAAAATAGAATGCACATTACATAATAAACAACAAACTGTACCTGGAGGACACGTCACCCTTGAGTCCTTTGTTCTGTTCTAACTTTATTTGGTTATTATAGATATTGTGTGAACACCGATGTTGAACAAGACACCTTTGGCGATGTAAATTATGCATGGAACCAAAAAAAAAACAACAATATAGTGGAGAAGCGAGCGGTCCGTCTCCGTATGTGGTGCATATACAGTACCACACGGCTCAAACACTTCCCTGCACTTTCATTACGGTGGAGCGGCGGGAGCCGGGAGCCCCTGCTGTCTGTCAAACATACGGCTCATACGTGCATCCGCTCGCTCGCTCGCTCACGTCGGCTGCCTCGCTTTAAGGCCACAGATGAGGAACGAGCAGGGAGATGAGGCGGGAGACGAGGGGAACGCTGGGGCTTGAGGTGAGGCTGGGAGGATGAAGGCGGGAGCATCGCTGGGAGGAAAAGGTCGCGGAGGTCACGGAGCCAACGCTTGGGTGGGAGGTGAGAGGAAGCATGAGATCGCCCGAGTCCTTCATGAATTTTGTACAGAAACTTTTGTCTCCGTTTTACCAAACATAATAAAAAGACCATTCGGCCACTGCTTCTGCTCAGAAACAGCAGAAAATACGTAAAATACCCACCAACATTTGTTATAAACCGGGGAATAAAGTTGGTAAAGGCAGGAAAAGGTGTAAGATGCAATAAAGGGGAAAGCAGCGGTCTGAGTCCAGAGGGGAGCGATAAAGGAGAAACACTCTGACCACTGAGAGGGAAGAGCGCTCAAATGTGGCTTCTAATTTTTCCTCTGTATCGCTGACTCCAGCGGGCCGTTATTAAAGTTCTGCCTGATGTGGCCGATGCTATTAACAATAAAAACCTCATTCCAGATAAAGGACGGTGGAAGTGGCCGTGTGCCGTGAAGGCGCCTGATGCTGGAAAACAAACAGACGCGTCCCCTTTTTGTTTTCTATGCAAAGGCTCATAAAAGAATTGTGGAGATTCCCAAGTGGCTCTGACGGATTAGAACCGGGTTCAATTTAAACGCAGACCTTCCACATTTCCATATGAAAGGCAGAGGTTTTCTCTTTAATGATGACGATGTTCCAATCTGAAACCTTCTTCTTGTCATCCTCGGATTCTAATTTCCGATGAGCCGTTTTGAACCCCGCCTCCCGTTCCTGACGTCGTCCGGGGTCTTCGGGACGCCAGGGCCCGTCGGCCCCGTCTTCTCCAGGCTCCCAGGGCCCATCCGGAGCGCTGGGCACCACGCTGAGCTAACGCGTTGTGACCTGTGCTGCAGCTTGTCTCTTTCATGCAGGTAGCAGTGAGACAGCATGCATAAAACATGGCTGGCATGTCAGCGCCGGTTCATCCCAACAGGGGCGGCCCAGGCGGACGCGCTCTCCCCTCACTGGCTCCTCTCTGTGTGAAGCCGTACTGTACATGGGGCTTTTCATGTGAATTGAACATCTCTATTCGGGTCTGTTATGAGCGCCGTGACAAGAACAAGTGGTTCTTTTCCAGCGGTAACACACTGAGTCTCAGACCTTGGAACTGGGGCACCACCAGGCGGAAGATGGATGACTTGGTTCAGCACAAAACTGTGAAACGCTTCCCTGTTTGTGTCTGAGGGAGACTAATATTGGTGGGACTCCCCGGTCTGAAGGAAATGTCAGCGCAAGATAAACAAAGACTTTATTGCCTCTTCTTACTTTGCCTTTCTTATGCAAAACATCATACGTACACAATAATGGCTGGCATCATATTTCTTCACATGCGGTGTGGCTTATCTCCAAAGTGTGTGTGTGTGTGTGTGTGTGTGTGTGTGTGTGTGTGTGTGTGTGTGTGTGTGTGTGTGTGTGTGTGTGTGTGTGCGTGCGTGTGTGCGTGTGTGCGCTCTATCACATCTGTCCGTACAATCATCTTAAAAATCTGGAACCGAACGCTTTAATATTTTCCTGGACTGGATGGGTTCCTAGAGGACAGATGGTCAGATGGAAGGCTGCCTCCTCCGTCGTCTCATTTTCTCCTGGATAGTATGAGACGTCTCCTCAAATCACCCAGGGGTGAAAATAACCATCTAATTATATGTTAAACGTGACTTGTGTAATTTCCCTTTCAAACACAAGGCCGCGTGTCAGAGCTAATTAATCTCCTCTTCCTCCGCCTGGAGGACACCTAGCAAGGTTTACAGAAACTCTGCTTATCTTAACGGCTCCAGAGTCAATAGAGAACTCGGCTTCTTGGTCCAGTGGAGATCAAGTCCACACACACACACACACACACACACACACACACACACACACACACACACACACACACACACACACACACACACACACGCACTCCGTTTCACAGCGTTCCACTGATGCGGTGACGCAACGGCTGGATGGGAAACAAAAGAAAACCCCAACAACCGAATAAGTGTGGAAGAAGGAGTGTTGCATGATGGGTAAACAAATCACTACTGGCAACAAGGCAACAGTGAATCAAACAATAAACACACTGTAAGCCTTTGAATCTGCTAAGCAGCAGCTACGGCGCTAAGTGTGTGCAGTGGACAGGACTTGATGACGGCCGGGCGACACGCAGCCCACTTTCTGTCCGTGAGGCGGATGAGCCAACTCGTTAGATGAGCTTCAGCTGCAGTCGTACTTGGCTGAAGCTCTTAAAGTCGCCTCAGAGTGGCACACGACATTCCCACATTCTTAATAAGACCAGAAAAACGGATTATCGGCATTAGGCTCGCCTCTTTTTGGACCACGCTGCAAACAGCTGGAAGAACCCTCGCTCCTGGCGCGCACACACACACACACACACACACACACACACACACACACACACACACACACACACACACACACACACACACACACACACACACACACACACACACACACACACAGACACTGTTTGTTGTGAAGCTGGGCCAAACTTTCAGTCTGCTGAGTAAACTGTTTGGAGACGTTTTTTACGCTGGCGAGTCGCGCCGCCGTCCTTCAGGAACAACAACAGGCAAAAAGACAACTCAACAAACCAGTGAAACCACTGCAACCACTGCCCTGCCTCTCGACAGCAGAGCAGAAAACTACACATCTGGAATAAACTCCCCCCGATATCCTATTTCATATCACATCTTCCATCCTGCGCTTTCTGTACCTATTTATAACCACAAATCTCCTGCTTTCGCTGCCTGAAACGTTACAGCTCGTACAACTACGCGAGTGTTGTGATTATTAATTAAAGCAGACAAGGGTAAACAACATGAACTGAACAAACACTGCTTTTGAAAGGAGCGCGAGACGTCTCCATGAATGATTCAAAGTGCATGAAGAGCGTGGCGTGCGCGCATGCGTGGGTGCGTTATCTACTGCAGTGACCGGAGCCTCGGTTCCAGCTGCGCTGCCAGCGACTGATGCGCTGCAAGTGTGAGTGTTTTATTTGGGGCCGGGAGGAAAGACCAGGATTTGGGGGGAATCACAAAGCAATTCCGTGCGGCTGCATTCAACCCCCCCCCCCCCCCCATCTTTCTGCACATCAGAGGGGAGCTCGTTATTCGGGGAAATCGTGGCTCCGGCGCCTTGAACACAAGGAGAGAGCCTCATATCCTCTGCCCTGCTTTGCATTAGTGCACGCGGGTGTTTCCAGTCAGCATCGGGGCCGACGCTCTCGTCCGATCTGCAGGAGCAGCGACCGCGCTCCCCCGCGACATTCACCGTGCTGCCAAAGTAGCTCCTCTCCACCTGGACCAGTTCTCCACACAGGACATGAACGTGTACATGTACATGTACAGCATCCCTCCTGCCTGTGTCTCACTCTCTCTGCGCCGTCGGACCTAATTCCTAAGGAGAGCAATTTTGCTCTTACTCAAAATTCCCGATCCGAGCGCCAATCTCTGGGTTTTACGGCTTTCCTGGGGATCGGGCGCGCGGCGCAGCGTAAGCCCCTGAAAGGAATTTCATGTGAGAGGAAGGAGGGCGCCCAGTCAGCCAAGCCCGCGCAGATCTCTTTCGCAGATTCTCCGTCTCTCACGCTCCCCGTATCTGGGAACGCAGAGACGCGCTGCCGGGCTTTTGACTTTGGGCTGCACAGATCTTGACATTGGCTTGATGTCGGCCTGATCTTAAATCCTCCGAGAGGCGCGCGGTGGCGATCCCTGCCGATGAGCATTAAGTTTTCATTAGGCGCGCTCAACCTGCCGCGGCTCCAGCTGCCCCCTGGCAACTCATCCCAAGGCTTTTATTATTGTTTTTGAACTGCAGGCCAACAGCAACTCATGTACAGAAGCTCCGCAGCGCATGTGTGTGTGTGTGTGTTTACGTGCCTGTCATCTTCAATAAAGAGCCTTTCTAACAGTTAATATCCACCAGTTGCTGATCAACCATAAAACGAGCGCAGACAAACGTATTTACATGCTTAGAGCTGAGCTGGACACACACGCGTACACACATTCCTTTGGTCGGAGGAGCATTCGTCTTAGTGTTTTACAGCCTCGCCGGGGTCCGACACATTACCCTCAAACAGCCTATGCATCACGGCTTTGGACGCCGGCCAACCTGCCTCCGACTGCTTCCTCCACGCGGGCCCCAAAAACGCAGACGACAGAATGATGACGGCTCAGGAGCCGGGAAAGCATGAATGAACGAAGGCACGGCGAGATGAGAGCGATAATTAGAAGAGGAGGCGGACGGACGACCGGACGCGCGTCCCCACCTGTGCCGCGGAGCGGCGGTGGATGCAGCTTAATAAATAAATAAACCCAACAGTTCAATGCACGATGACCTGAATTCATCAGCCCTCGTATATCTTGTGATTTACAGCCCGCCGGGGCTGCAGCCGCTGTGTGTTTGGGCGTTTTTACAGTACCTGCAGACGCAGCCCGACGGCTCGGATGATGAATGTTTGATGCAGCGACTTAATACATAATTCACGCTGATCTATTTCAAACGAGCTGACTTCGTATAGAACACTTGGCTCCTCTTATTACGTCACGGTTTTTGTTTAGCATCTCCCTCATTAGGCCCGCGCCGACGCGGTGAAGTGGACCTGATGGAGTCGTGCCGCTTGTTTTGCCGAGCGTCAGCTGCCGCCTCCCGCTGCAGGACCACCGTGATGGATCTCTGCCGGTCTCTGGAGCCCCGCAGGACTCGCAGCTTCCACTTGACCTCAGACCGCAGCTCTGAGCGAAGGGCGCGTGCAGCTTCGCGTACGCACAGATGGAGCGTCGTGCCGTCAGACACCGTCATCTTCAGACGGGGGACTTAATGAAGGCTGCGTCTGCACTGATGCCCCCACAAGTGGGTGACAAAGCGGGAAATATTGGAATAATGTCGTCAATAATTCATTCAAGGATATACAGCACTAGGTTCTTGTATTAACTAGGTGCTAATTGATAGTCAGCGAACGCACCTACTACCGAAGCTTTCAAACACAAAGTAGAAAAACACTGCATTTGCAAATGCATAATTAATGCCACGCTCTATGAACAGTGCTCATGCTACTGATGCCGCTGGTTCTCAATGCTTAACACATTAGAAATGACCTTTATGCAAAGTATCGTGCAGGAGCAGGGTCACGGAGCTTAGGCTCAAGGTGAGTGAAGTACAAGCCGGGAAGAAGAGGTCAAAGGTCAAAAAGAAAAAGATGAAAACCTCCAGTCCTTACGCCGCTGCTCCACCCTGACCTTCACCTACTGTACATCCTTGTCATGTTTGCCAGTACTAGACACACAGCTTGTTCACATCTTTGACTGACACACACGAGATCCTCAGTTATTGGTTAGAAGGGTGAAGCAGGCTCACAAACATGAAGGGGGAACGTCCCTCAGGCTGACAGCACCTCCGCACTCAGAGAGCACAAAAGGTACATGCTGCACGTTTAAAAGCCACAAACAAAGCATGTGTAGAGTTTTTATGATTTCAGCAAACCACTGTCAATTACTCTTAAATAAACATGAAGAAGCCACAAATTCAAAGCAGGTGCTTTGGTTCAAACACTGGCTCTGACTTCCAGAGCTTTTCTGTTAGAAAGTGTTTGTTTCAGAGGGACACGGTCAGACTTTGCCTACAGATCAACTCCCGGCCAAGCCTGCAGGGGGTCGGATTCAAGCCTCGGGCTTGACTGAGTCCACACGGCCAGTGTTGTTCTTCTCTGCATACTGTGGGAGGAGGAAAAAGCTCCAATAACCGGCAACATCATTTCTGCGTCTCCTTGGCCTCATCAGCTGTGTGTGTGACACTTAGGGACGCGCCGCTGCCTGAGGCTCAACAGGCCTGGAGCCAAACACACCTGTACGCAGAGCGAAAACCAGTAGCAGCATGTTAGCGTCTGCATTATAAGCAGCTACAAAGCGTTTTCATTTTCATAGAGCTCCAAGAAGCGTTCAGGAAGGTTCACGCCCACCTGTCATCTGTCAGTCTAACGGCGAGTTAGTGTTGACAGCAAGTTAAGTCACAGATGTTGTAGCACAGATGTGAAGTCATTCAGTCATCAATATTACAGAATATGATTAACTTGTAATGATACACCACTTACTATACTTACAACGCTATAGAATAATTCAAGAGCAGGGAGGCAGCATTTGAGAGACTAGCAAAGACCATTATTGTCTATTTCATCGCTGACATGAGACTGTTGCCTGGACTACATTTCAATCCTGTCCCATGCACCATTTCTAACTCAAAGTGGCTCAATTTAGGGTTTACATTTTATTCCGAGGGGCCATTGATAGAAGATTATACGGTTTTCCAGTTTGAAGAGACGCCGGCTCCTCCAACCTTGAGACTAAACGCTCTCTTGATTGACCTCCAGAGTATCGGGACGCTCATTTCCCGCTCCGTTCTGATTGGCCGGTGGGTGCAAGTCGTCCTGGAGGTTGAACCCCGGCTGCACACTGAAAACGTACAGGACAGTATAGAGCAACTAAACATCCTTTGAAGTCTGCTGCCTGCAACTGTCTATATATTTGTTCATGGTTTTGTCTTTAGGGAGGTAACATTTGCTGATAAAGCAATTATAATGTGACATACCTCGGCAAGTCATCTGAGCTTAATTAGCCCTCTGAACGGCTTAATTAGCCGAAACAAATAGGAAATTAGAATTAGAGATATTTAAAATCAACAAGTTTATTCGAAAAGCATATTATGATCGATCGCTTTAATATCTCTTACACCGAAGGGAACACCAGTAAAATAAAAGCTATGACGATTACATCTGATCAATTAAAGTTCCACTGCTGTTAATTTCTGTTGTGCATTCGAACGACAAAGACGTTAAGTGGAGTGAAAAGCTTCACAGTTTTGTTCCTGTGTGTGATACCACAGGCAGCAGCAGCAGCAGCTGTGTTTAATAGTGATCAAGCTACCAAGGCCACAGCTGAAATAAAGCCACGGCTATAAGATCAGGAGGCGGCTCGTTCTGAGCCGGGTTAGTCTGGGAAGAAACGGGATTTGAACCCAAACACACAAAAACAACAGCTCTGTGACGGTCTCAGGTCTGACCTGGGACTCAGGCGCATTCCACACGCGGCTAAACTAAAACCACATTTAACTACAGCGTCTCAGTAAGTGCGATCCTCCGCCTCCCATTACCGCGGTGTGCTTTTAATATACTCTAAGAGTTCACGAGTCTGACTGTCTGCCGGCGTGGAAGGACGACGCCGCACACTGAGCATCGCCCCTTGGTCGGGTTTTAAACTGAAGTCTACAGGTTGCTGCTCAGTGGGACCGTCGACTGCAGGTTTCAGCTTTAAACCATGTGAATGTAGCGGTTTTGTCTCCATTTTGTTTTTACTGTACTATGTACAGTGTGAGTGCTGCACAAACGAAGTATCAAATGCCTCTTCAATCATTTACAAGTCATTGATCAACACGTGTAATAACAAAAGCAGAGAAAAAAACATGGTTGAAAAAACAACAAAAAAGTGAAAATGTGGAAACCAAAGCGACGTTTATAGCAATTACAACTATTTTTTTTATTACTACGTCAGAAAGACGTGGACTTAAGAGCTCTATGAGACAATTATAGTTACTAGCTCCAGGTCACTTAAATCACCATTGGCATGGGTTTACTGCGGTTCTACTTCGAAAGACTCACATCTGATCTTCAAACAGAAAAAAGAATCTAGACAAGGATTAGAACATGCTACAGTACTGCGTATTAACAATGTACAGTAGGAGTCTGTGGAGGGACACGTTTCATTAACAGAGCACTTGCTCATTGCTACTCATTTTATATATGCAAACATACAGTAGCAAGTGTGTTGTCTCTGCGTGTACATGTGGGAGTGAAGATGCTTCAAAACAACTCAGTGATACAAATGAGGCTCTCCACTGTCGTCCAATAATATTAATCATTTTGATTATGGTAATGTTTTTTAAAACATATGGACACAGACTAATATGAAAACACCACCAGCTATTGTGGCTGTAAGACAGAGGCCAACGAGCTCTGACAACCATTTCTAGCCTAACGTAAAGTCTCGTTACATTTCCTGCTTGGTTAGTCAATTTATTTTTAACTTGGCAAACCTGACCTCTGAAAGTTACTACTTCACTGTTGTGATGCTGGAGCATGAAAACAGTTTAGCGGGATGGCAAAGCGAGGAGAGAGCACGTCTCAGTGCCGGGAAGGAAAATACAGGGAAGAAATGAGCAAGACAATACGAGTCTTTACTCAGGAGACGGGTGTTTATATCTATGGGTGAATACATATAGTTGGTTGAGCGTGAGAAAGCAGCACACACTGGGAAGCTGAGACAGACCTCAGGGCTCTCACAAAAGCTCAGAAATCAACCATGGGTGGATAATCTACACGCCGAGACGATGGTGGGAAAAGTGCTTCTGCTCAGCGCGTCTCAGAGTCGTAGAACGAGCGGAAGGATCTCCAAGTGGACTGGAGACGACGGGCCACGCAGCCAGGTGAGGAAGAGGAAGAGGAAGACAGGAAGAGGAAAGTGGGCGCCGAACCCATGACATGCACAAACAGACGTTTAGCCGACGAGGCTACAAACCTGTACTCACACACACACACGACATGCAAGACCAGCGGAAAGCGTGTATTGATTTGACTAATTTCAAGGCGCTGAGTCTCCACGGAACACCTGCCCCAGACACAAGCCCAGCTGTTTGTCTTGGCAACAACCCCGCAACCCCCGCTGACCCCAATCCATCATCCGCATTACACACACCAAACACACTAAACTCCTTTTCCCCAGGACCTTTAACTGCTGCGTCAGACCCTAGGGGGGGAGGAGCGGGACCAGCCGGGGGTCAGGTCTTCGCGTCCATGAGGAACGGGGCGTACGCAGATCCATATGCATGCGTGACGCGGGCAACTCATCCATCTTTGATCACAGAACTCACGCCAGAGGTCGAGCGCCCCGTCCTCGGGCAGAATGAGAATGAGGGGGCGTCTCCTCGCGCCGCGGATGAATTACACAGGTGCCGACGCTAAAAGCGAACGTTCTTGTGGGAAACGCGTTTAACGCCCAACGTATGGACGCACACGTCCGAGTGGACGAGCTGTCTAGACGCTGGGCTCATTTCAGCTTCAAGAAATAGACAGCACCCATTAGCTCACACGGAGGAGCTCAAGCTTGAAACAGCGTGTGTCTTTTGTTCTCATAAGTACATCATATAATGTCTGGAGAATTTTTATAGTCCTATACAGCATTGTGTAATTATATATAATATGTAGATACAGCATATAATTATGGTACATTATAAACTTACTTTTGTTTGGCTCAGGGTAAGACGCAGCAGAAATCACTACAGTAATTAGCTGTATCCGTCTCCATTTGCCTTAAAATAAAAAAAAGAGGCAAATTATCCGTCACCCACTATCCAAATCATCCAAAACAATAAACCTCACTGCTGCAGCAGGATACTGGTGGCTGGGAAGTTTTGCATATACAAGACGGTGTGACAGGAGAGAAAGCAGATTCCTGTCCTGTCTGACAACAAGTGTACAGCCGCCCATTATTACTTGAAAAATGACAGAAAGAGATGACAAAACGCCCAGTGTGTGTGTGTGTGTGTGTGTGTGTAGCAGCATAACGGAGGAGATATTTATTTTATCGCAGTTTATGGGGCGAAACACTGACACAGAGGGAGGAAACAAGATAGATTCTCAGCCACAGTGCATTTATCTCTATTACTTCTAGCAACACCAAGCATCTGGAATTCTGATGACAGCCCCAGAGTTTTCATACCAGTAATCAGTTCGATGCGTGCCAAGGCTTGAACGCTGTTCGTGCACGAGTTGTGTTTTTGTTTTATCTCAGAAGCTGCACGCGAGCCGTACAATCCCACCGCAGCCTCATTTCCGTCCTTTAAGTCCACTCACCTACGTGATAACGAGCCTGGCTGCATGGGACGGGCTTCATACAGCTTCGCATGCTGTAAAGGAACCTGCATCAGGTCCTGACTCAATATGCTGGACTGCACCACGCAGGCGAAAGAACACTCCGAGCACCTCAGGGAGAGGGTTATTGAAAAGCACAAGTCGGGGGATGGACACCAGAACATTTCCCAGTGACTGAATATCCCTGCAGTTAAATCCATCATTAGGAAATGGAGGGAATATGGCATTAGAGTAAATCTGCCTGGAGCAGGTCATCCTTAAAAAAAAGGGACTAATGAGGAAGGCGGCACGCTCGCCTCGCCTTCGTCCTGGATGGAGGAGGCTGCAGCACATGCTGATGTGGTCCGTGAGTGAACTGTGGCTGGGGCCAAGCGTTTTCTTTCCAGCGAGACGCCGGCCCCAGCCATGCAACCGGAGCTTCACACAAATCATCGTGAAATGCATTTCCTAGGGTGTCTGTGTTTGATCCCAGACCTCAATCCAACTGAGACTTTGTGGCCGGACTTGAAAAGGGCCATTCGCGACTGGAGCAGAGGAAGACGGGGGAAAGCGCAGTGTCCCGACGCAGACCTGTGGACACAGTCCCAGCTGTCACCGGGTACGACACGAGCCACGCACTCAGACAACCCAGTAACTGGCCCCAGGTCAGGGACATACAAGGATTGTCCTACTGTTGTCATCCCATCTACTGAAACCTGCGTTTGCTCCTGAGCTCTGAATGCCTGTGGTTCCTGCTTGTTTTAAGGTCTTTTGATTCAACGTAACAACCCCTCACACCACATGTGAAACCTCCGCACAGGCCCCGACAACGGGCCCAGAGAGGTCAGTGGAGTCCGTACGCAGAGAAACAAGGAGGAAGCAGAGGAACCCGTCTTTTAAAGATAGACAGCGCTACCTGTTGGAATCATTGAGCCAGGTGGTGTTTTGACACCCATGGTCAGCGCTGGAAGTGCCTCCGTATCTCCAGCAGGCAGTGCGTGACCCCCCCGATGAGCAGCAACCCCCCCCGGCGGCCACGCGTCCAGGTCAAGATGAGGACGAGCGTGAATACGATTCAAAGTAGCAACAGTGGCGTAATCTATGTAAAACAGCTTCAACTCTGTGATGAAGAAAAAGCTGAGTAGAGCAGAAGGATGTATGTTTTATGTATGTGCGTCATAAGAAGGGAGAAAATACTCGAACGGTCTGGAGCCTGAATTTATTCAAGGTCAGACCCCAGAGATTTGGAGGGGAGGGTATCTGCATTCAAGGATATCTGCAGCCACAGTCCTCGGGGAGGCTGAGGCGACAATAGACGCCAGCAGAGAGGAGATGGGATATAAATTAATAGAACGGGAACAATTGGATGGACAGAAGCAACAATGGTGGAGCCAAAACATGCTACAGGTCACACAAGGCTTTGGTGAATGGAGCTGTATCACATTCCACCATCAATTAAAAGCAAGAGCCCAGTGCTGATATGATGATATCACATCACTTTCATGCATGCGCATTTCATTTGCATTCTGGCCTCGCGATGAAAGAACATACTGTAGGCCACACACAGCTAACAGAGGGTGGGCTAAAACCCTGTAGGTAAAGGATTCCAGTGGGAGAAAGACGTCCAGGTTTTATGTTGAAAAGCTGCAGACGTGGGTGAGGACAGAAAAATGAGGCATTTGGACAGTTTGAACAACTCACACATGCAACACAAGTGGCATGAAAGCAGCGACTCTTTAACAGCGAGAGCCTGTCGAGTTCAGAACGAGGCTAAATACTGTGTGTGTGTGTGTGTGTGTGTGTGTGTGTGTGTGTGTGTGTGTGTGTGTGTGTGTGTGTGTGTGTGTGTGTGTGTGTGTGTGTGTGTGTGTGTGTGTGTGTGTGTGAGAAAGAGAGAAAGCCATTCACCTCAAGGAGGTGTCTTTAAACAAAGGCATCGAGCAGAAGCTAAAGTTCACAGACAGACACAAAACAAAAGGCACAGAGAGGGACGGAACAGAAGTGGCAGAATAATGAGTCACTGAGAGACACAACCGAAAGCAAAAGGGTAAATAGTGTGGGAGAAACAGCAGCACCAAAAGTCAAGCTGCCTTTCAAACGGACGAGAGCCTCAGCAGTTTAGAGCTGGGTCTGCAGCTGTCACAGCGGCCACGCGCCCGCCGTGCAGGCCGGGGGTCAAAGGTCGGCGCAGGAGCCGGCGGTGGCATCGGTGCGTCCGCTGAGCAGCTCAGACTGCTCCCAGGTCAGTTCAGACTCACAGTGGGTGTGGAAACAGGTGGGACGCAGTGACCCGGGGTCGCCTGTAACAGCGGCTGCTCCCCCTTTGATCACGAACACATGAATCCCACTACTGTACATCTGGTGGAGGCACATCTCAGCTACAGCTCTGCAGAGCTGACTTTCATTCAGCAGCCGCCAGGGTCCAGTTACAGCAGGGACCGTCCACAAGTTAACTATACTCACTACACTTTCGTCATGTGATTTCTCTTCACCATGACGACTTTGTTACCTAATACTTTATAACATGGAGTAAAACACATGTGGTACCGGGCGTCAGCAGCTGCGTGGAAACATACGGCTTCATCGGGTCCTGTACCGCACGACTGGTGTGTGTAGATTTAAACAGGCCGCGTTTGATGTGCTCACACGACTGCTTAATTATCGCTTAATCAGGAAACGTCGCCGACATCAAGAGACCCGAGAAGCAGTTACGTCTTTGTATATACGGACTGTACACACATTTAGAAAGTAAGAATACACAGCGCTTCATTTGCCCAAACAGGCCATCAGTCACTGGTCTGAGGGAACAGCACCAGGCTCAGACCTGCACACGCTGCTAAAGAGCTCCGTGACGCGCCGCAGCCGCTGATGTACGGACGGACGGGCGTGTCCGACCGCGGGTGAAAGCACGGGTTCGAAGCCGACGCAGGGCTTTTTCTCCAATGGCTCAGATTAACTGCTGATGCCGGAGCCGAGCAGCACATTCATCAAGTCAACGGTACTTTTAGTGGCCGCTCCCCTGCTCGGGCGGAAATTAACAGCACTCTGGTGCCCTGAGTGTGTGTCTGCGTGCGCACACACACACGCACACACACACGCACGCACACAAACACACACACACACACACACACACACACACACACACACACACACACACACACACACACACACACACACACACACACACACACACACACACACACACACACACACACACAGGTGCTGTGGTTTGCTAAAGGCTGCATTTTCCCACTTATTGGAAAATAAGATGGAGCATTTTTTCCACTTACTGCATCAAACCCACTCACTTCAGAGTTTGAGACTCTGAAAACACTCTATTAAAACGTGATGATGCATCAATGAGTCGCCAGCTTGGTTAACGGACTGTAAGTGATTCTCCTTCTCACCTGTTGTCAACTGACAAACTGCGAAGGATAAAGATTTTATTGCATCGGACAAATGCAGATAGTAATTGGATTTGAAAAGGTGTTGGATGCATCGTGTTGTGTATTAAACCTACATCTTGTTTTACAAACAAAGCATGATTTAAATCCGACTTAAAACAAAGCAAACTGCTTTATTAAACCCACCGGGGACTGTTTGTTCTGGAGCAGCTCGTTATGCACACAATGCAATAAAACACAAATAAATGATACTCTATATAAAGTACAAAGAATAAAGAAATAATCAAGGAGTTCTATAAAAGAAGAGGAGAAAACATGGGCCGGCAGCAGATCTACAGAGAGTTGAGACGCAGAATCACAGAGGGGCAGCTTTTCTGTGTTTTTCATGCAGGCAGCCGTCTGTCAAGCTCCCAGTGAAGCCACAGGTGGAACATGGGTGATAATGTGTCTGCACATTGTTACTGGCTGACTAAAAGGCTGTACCTGCACGAGTTTTCATCTCATATGCAAATCAGCACTGTTTGTGGAACGCTGCAGTGGCTCCATTGAGCTGCCAGAAGCAGGAGACAGCTCTGGTCTTGCAGTGTTGGTATTGTGCAGGCGCTGCATCTAGGACATGCGTAGCAGGAGAGCTACTTAGCTATGGAGAAGTCTGAATCATGTAATTTGATCAGTGTGGCTGAAACCTCCTGGGATAAATATCCAATAAAAGACATTTTTGCCGTGTGGATAAGCGTAAATCCATCCAATTTGGGGCCTAATTAAGTGGGACTTACGCAGCAGAGAGAGAGAAATGACCAGAGGCGTCGATGCCTCCGCGGTCTCGGGGGAGCGCCGCGTGCAAGACGGATGGAAATAAGAGGTCACCGCGCTTTGTGTTACAGTACGGAGTGGGAACACGCGAGCGCAGCGCGGAGGCACGCGCTCCAGATGAAGAGGTGACGCGGCGAATGACGACGGAGCTCAGCGTGAGGCGAGAGTGCGAGATTAAAGATGCAGCGGGCGACGTTTGACCTGCTCCAGATGCATCACAGCAGCTGGCAGAGCAGGGCTGGAAAAAAAGACCCCTCCCTCCAAAGAGGGAGGGGTCTTTTTTTTGAGAAAAAAAAATTTACATGAGGAAACAAATCACATCAGAAGCTACGGGGGCTATTAGAGCGACTGGGATACAGTATTTCTCACGGGCACAAAAGCACAGCATGTTGCTTCAGCAATAAACAACCGAGGACTCGCGCACAAACATAAACTCCCATGATAAGCGCTATCTCACAATCATAAAAGGCGACGGGGGGAGGGGCGGGGGTCCGCCTCCATATTGACAAAGATATACACGTCAGGCTGCAAAACAAATTAGTCTCTGTCAGAATCCCTTCACGTGTCTTCCTGTGCATTTCCACATTTCACAGGCAGAGCAAGAGAAAAAGAACAACAACAACAATGAAAGACCTCCTGCCATAGAGAGAGACTGAAAGCCATATCCAGAGGTCATCTGTGCTTCAAAACGGAGATATATTAAATTCATTCATCTCAGTCAGTGGGAGTGCCAGCACTGTGGCTTCTATGTGATGAGGGATGGAGAGATCTCCCCCCCTCTCGCTCGGCCCTGCCTGGCTCGCCGCCTTCAGAGGCTTTGTCTGGGAAAATATCCCCTGTAATAGAGCCAGTGATTAAATAAAGACAGAGGTGTGTGTGTGTGTGTGTGTGTGTGTGTGTGTGTGTGTGTGTGTGTGAGAGAGAGACTTTGTTTGCGTGCGCGTCTTGCATGGATGCACATGTGAGGAACGCAGCGAGCGCTTGAAGTGGTCTCAAAGACAAGGAAGAGAGAGAGGGGTGATGAAAAATGCGCGGGAGCGACCGAGGGGGGGGGGGATAAAGAGAAACAGCAACAGGGGCAGCGGGAGGACACGGGGGAGGAGAGGGATGGGGGGGGGCTGCGGCCGAGCTCACATTTATCATGTGGCCCCGCGCTCGCACTGCACCCAGGTTGAAGCACACGATATGCACGCACCCCCCCCCCCCCCCCCTCCTCCTCCCCCCAATCATCTCCCACTCGTCGGGGCTGCATGTGTGTGGCTCCCACTGGAGACGCTAACATAGCCAAAGCCTTTAACCTCCCGGGGGGGGGGGGGGGGGAGAAAGCGAGGCCAAGTGGGAAAAGCAGGAGGATGGGAGGAAGAGCCAGACGGATGGTTTGACACCTGCTTTATTACCTTATGAAGGCGAGGTGTTGCGTGATGAGGCTGAGAGCTGGTGTCTGACAGCCTGGGCAGCGGGAACACGGCCGCGCTGCAAAACAGGAACGCCAGCCGTCGAGTCAGGGCCCGTTCATGCGGCGGCTCTTTAACGTTGGTGAGAGCTTTGAGAGGTGAGGGGTCAGGGCGGTCGCCGCGGCGACGCTTCCCCCCTAGACATTTCCATCTATGACTACATCCTCCAGCTTATTCCATTTGCTGCGCAGAAGAGGCGGCGTCTGCGGGCGCCGCCCTAATTCTGTGACAAACCCAGGGATGGTTGGGTCCTCGCGCGCTAATAAATAGCTTCCAGGGCCGTCGCCACTGTTGTGTTGACGCGTCATCTCAAAGCACTTCGCCAATTTCTGGCGAAAAAGGCGCTAAGCGAGGAGCCTCCCGATGTAAAAGTCCCGCGTATTCACACCGCCTCCCGTTCCCGCGCATCCTCCGGAGCCTATTCAGCGCCTCTTCCTCCCCCTTTAATTCATCCTGCCTCCATTCATGGCTTCATTTCATAACTCGTTTGGCGGAAATGCGCCGCGATCCGCTCGCGTGTCGCTCTGCGCGCATTTACCGCATTCTACGAACGAGAGGGGCTGTGAAAAGCCAGGCCATGTGACCCGCGTCCCCCGGCCGCCGGGACACAGCGCTGTCATACATCTTTAGCCCTCTCCCCGCTTCCTCCTCCCTCCCTGCCCTGTGACTGAACCCAGTGTGTGGACTGACTGTGATATTGGCTGTGTGGGTGACAGGCGCTGGTGTGATATCTGAGGGAGAGGAAAACAGATCAGTGTCTCTTTACTTAACACCCTCCCTCCTTCACCCGTCGCTGACGAAGGGGGCACTGGCTGGCGATAGCGGTGGATGCATCATTTATTTCTCCAAAGGCGGCCATCTTTCTTCCACAGCCGTTGTTTTTTCATGTTCAAGGTCTCCTGCAGCTCCATAAATAAAGAAAACACCTGGATTCCAGGATTTGAACGCGGCGACGCTTCCCCCCCCACGCGTGTTTCCACAGCATCTATAGGCATGTTCTGCCTTCATCTGTGCGAGCGAGCACGCGGCCGAGGCGTCAGCCACGGAACCGCGACTGCCGCGCGCCGATCCGCCGGCGAACCGGATCGCTCTCATTAAAAGTGACGCGCACCAGCGGGAGGCATCGGCGCGTCCGGCGAACAGCGTGGCGCCAAGTCAAACCTCCGGCCCGGGCCACGCGGCGGATCTCTGCGAGCGGCTCCCCCTCCCTCCCCCTCCGCCCTCACGCCGCCTCACCCCGGCCCCAGCCATCGATCAGGAACTAAGCGCCGTCCTTAATTGGTTGGACGGGGTCGAATGCCTGTGCAGACAGCGAGAGGCCCACGGGGGCGTTGGAAAGACTGGAGAGTGCGCGTACGAGCTAGTGAAAACACGCTGAGCCCTCAGACTCTCTCCGAGGGCAATCATAGTAATGAAGTGAAAATCTGCAGTTCAGGCAATCGCTGACCTGCTGATTAACTGACAAGTAAAGGAAACAAACAACTGGCGGCGTCCCGGCACTGAGACAACGCTCGCAGATCTGCCGTCACCTCGGTGTCGGCTGGATGTCAGCGGGCTTCCTGTTAGCAAGCGCGACTAGCGTGGCGCCGCTAAGTGAGAGCATCATCTCCTTATTAGCGCCGCTGTGATGTCTGACACCTTGAGAGGGTGATGGGAGTGTGGGAAGGAAACTAATAACACCTGCTTTTGTGTCTCACTAAAGTTTGCTAAATTAGCGCCGTAGCGCTTCACTCGATCCACGCGCTGAGCCTCAGCAGCAGCGCGGTACGATAGTTAGTACCATAGCGGTACAAGAAAACTCCTATTCAACAAACAGGAAGTGATTGTAGTCTATAGTGAAGGAAAGCCATCTGTGGTTCATGTGGAAAATTAAATTACGGTTGGAGCTGGCTAATCCAAGCCAGTTCACGCCCTGTGGCACCTCGGGGACTGGCGGTAAACTGATCTCATGGGTGAGCTGACTGACTCTAAACATGCAGGGAACACACGCGCACAGACGTTAGCTTCAAACGACAGCGGGTGATGGTTGAATTAGCAGCATGGAGGCATTTACGCTGTTAGACGTGACCTAAGCAGCAGACGCCCGTCGCCCCAACTCGACACCAGCGGTTCCCAGGACCTGATCCTCCAACCCTGCTGGTCCAGGCTCAGGTACTGTAATGTCAGCCAATCAGAAGTTGGATCATACCATCTGAGAGGAGGAGGGGGGTGAACGGGCATCTCCCAGCTTTCGACCGACACGGCAGACACCTGATCCAGGTGCTCAGCAGCAGGCAGGGCTGATTCGAAAGCAGGCGGGGCGGTGAGGGCCCGAGCACCAGCTTTGGAAATAATTGCACTGTACTATTTAAAATCCCCCCGTAACCCGAATTGGCGCTTATGTGGATTCTGCGCAAAACGAGGCCAAGGACGACCAGCCAGAGATTCAAATAAAGACGTCTCCCTTCCAAACAAGGCTCAAGGCCAGACTCCGTGTGCTGCAGTCACGTCTGTCTTCCATTTGTACGACATGATGCAGTAATTCAAACCAACTCATTTTAATGTTTTTTTTAAATTGAAAGGCTGACGCAATATATATGTATATATATATATATATATATAATCTGATCCTTGCCTCCTAAATGTGCTGCTGCTGATGAGTGGGGTCAGTCTGAAACGTGCTTGTCTACATTTGCAGAGGTCAACCTATAATTGAGACGCGGCTGGTTCGATTGGTTGATGGTTTGAGGGCGACCGTGATTTCACTGCCGATTCAACAGGGCCGTGTTTCGCTTGTTCCTCAAAATATCTATTTAATTTTACAGCTGAGTGAAAATGCGATTGAATCAATAATAAATACCACTGCATACTGATTAGAGCGTTTGATACTGCGACGCTCTAATGAATTCGCTATTTCCCCTCGGAACGCGCGGTGCTGATCCGGCTGGAGGCGACTCTCTCCGCAGGTGACTTGTGTTCGCTGAAGAATCGCGCAGACCTCGTCCGGAGAGATGCATCGGAGGCACGGGCCGACGATCTCATTACTCACCCGCAACACAGCAGAAAACAAACACTGTCTCACACACTTGTCACAAATAATGAGCTTCCGGGGACCGAGTTACAGACACCGAGATTTACATTTATTACACGCTCAAGTGCTGAGCTATAATAACAAGTCACTGTTCTACAAAGCCCTGGATACGAAGGAGACTTACAGTACAAAGTCATTAGCTCCAAAAAGGGGACAAACAGCAAGCAAAACCAAGGTATTAGCTTATTCATTACTCGCTCCAGAGCACACGCTTTGGCTTTAAGAACGCTCAGCTGAGCAGACAGAAGCGCCGCGCTGGGGAGAGCGGGTTCAGTGCGACTTGTGGGCCGGGTCAGCGCGACACCTAACTCGCCGTCCAGTACTCCGCTTCTAAAGACGCCCGCGACGACTCAAAGACACACAGAAGCCGAACAAGTTCGAAACATTCAACAGGTTTCAACTAGGATGCACCGCAGAGAGCGTTTCTCAAGGCGCGACTCAACCCGAGACAGGTTGACACTGATTAACGATAAAACACCAAAATATAAAGGAGCTCACATCAATGAAATCATATCTAAAGTGTTGGAGGTTGACCTTTGGCACCATGTACTCACTCTGTGCTTCTAGTGAAAACAGAAATTCCATAAAGAACAGTCATAAAGCTGAGAAGGATCGTACCATGACAGCCTGAATCTGGTACCTCTTGACCTTCCCCCCAGAGGTCACATGTGGCATTGACTCAAACTGGCAGACCCTAAACTCACTTTACACTTGAGGCCCTGCTGCATTTGCGCACTTTGCCTGGACTGAATATTCGATCACATTCATGAACCCAGAGCCTCAGACTGAAGTGTTTAGCTGCACACATCCCCTGCAGGTTCAGTCTGACGGCCAGATGTGGGATGAAGGTGCTCGACACGCGCTGACGTGGGCACGCGCACCCACGGAGAGGCGTGTGCACGTTTTATAAAACGAGAGAGAGAGAGACACACACACACACACACACACACACACACACACACACACACACACACACACACACACACACACACACACACACACACACACACACACACACACACACACACAGGTAGGAGGTTATAAGAGGAGCAAGTCAGGCGAAGGAAGAAGAGGGTGTAATTATGGGGGATGATGTGTATAGAGGCCTGTGTGGAATGACAGCTTCCCTTTCATTTCTCTGATCACTGGTTTAATCCTGACAGAGCTACAGAGCCGCGGAGCTGCTCCGTCTGCCTGCCCCGTGGGTTTCGGGCGTGCGAGTGCGATGCAGGTGTGAGCTGCGTGCGTTCGCGTTGTGTTGTTGTGTTTGTGGCATGTGCACGTGAAGGGCACGCGTGGCGCGGGCTGATTGCGGCGGCAGGCAAATGCTGCTTTTAATGAAGGAGGGGGAGAGAGAGAGAGAGAGAGAGAGAGTGAGAGAGAGAGAGAGAGCAGAGGAAAACACAGGAAATTAAATTGATATGTAAATGACGGAAATTCTCATTTGAGCTGAAGGTTGAGAGTGCTACAGCATTAACCAGCTTATGAGTTAATAATGATTTTTTCCTCCCTCTCTAACTCCCTCGCTCTTAGAAAACAAGGACGAGCGAGGAGGTTGAGCCAGAGACGAGGGGTTGGGGCGGTGAAGATGAAGACAATATATGCCCCTGACTCATAACCATCCAGAGATTTCCCCTTAAGCTGCTGCATAATCAGTTTCCTCACAATCTGGACTTCTTCAAACAGACACGTATGACCACGGGCCGGTCTTGCCTTTAAGAGTACGCGTCCCCTGGATCTGGATCCGCCGCCCCCCCTCCTCCTCCTGAACGCCGCGTCTCCGCCTTTCCTGTTTCTCCCTCGCCGTCAAAGCAAACAGATGGCGCGCGAGCGCGTCTCAGACGGACGTAGAGGAGACGGAGGGTGTCGGACAGCTTGTAATAGCGGTGTAGCTCTGTGTAGCGAGGAGTAACAAAGCGAAGACAACATCAGCTGCAGCGACACAGAGCACCAGAGGCAAATGACTACAGAATTATCACTGCAGCTATTATCAGCCACTAGGATTATTATTTTCTCTGCCTTCTCTTTGGTATTAGATGGAATGAAACAGCCCAGTCAAAAGTCCTTGCCCCGCAGCCTTCGGTGATTGGAAAATGATATTAAACCAGACATTGTGTTCCCCAGTGCAAAAAGAAAAGAGCAGGGAAAAAAGAGAAAGAAGCACAAAGCTGCAACAAATGAAGAAAATGGCCGAGGCCCCGCGGGAACGAAGTCACAGAACACACCACAGGACACAGCGAGTGCATGCATTACACATCGCACACACACGAGAGGCGGCTAACGCGACGTGACTGGACCTTGATTAGAGGCTATTAGCCAGAAAACATCACATACAAATGGAAACCACATCAGCGGTTCTGGTTCTGCTCCGGGAGGAAGGAGAGGGAGGCGCTGCTCGCTGGAAGCCTCGGCGGCAGGAAATAAAGCGGGAGATTTTTCCACCTCTATCGTTTCACGCTCGCGAGGAAGCAGGCGAAGAAAAGTAATGCAACGGGGCAGCAGCTGATCTGATAAGTGTTTGGAGCATAATTACGTAGGGTTAAACATTTTACCTGCGGAGCTGGTGTCAGATTGAAGCAAAGGAGTTGTCGGTAACGATGATGGGGCCTTTAGGGGCCTGTAATGGATGTCTGAGCAGCCTGGGAAAGTGGGAGGGGCTTCAGTCCAAACCCCAACCTGATTACCCATAGTTCATCGCTGGTGAAGCGCAGACAACGCAGCATCTCCACCCAAACGTACACATTCCTGCGTCTGTGTGATCCTCTCAGCCTGTTTGACCTCCAGCTTCTCCGTGCGCCGTTCATTCTGCGCCCCCATGATTGTCACAGCACGTTCTTCAGAAGTCCATCCCTCGCAAGAGACATCGTGTATCCATCATTGTCATCATTTTCCGGACACTGCCTCCGTGGCCCGAGGAGTAGTTCTTTGGTCTGATATAATGAAGGGGAGGGGAGATAAAGAGGCGAAAGGAATCGAGGTAGCGTCGGACAAAGGCGGCCGAGAGAAGGCTGAAATGATGTTGGAGGCAGGACACAATGAAAGGCTAAAATAAAAGCCTTTCCTGCAAAAGACTGTTTAGAGGAGGACGGGGAGAGATGATGGAGGTACAAAGAGGGAATGGCAGGGAAAAAAAAAAGACAGACGTGGAAAGGTGAGGTGGAGAGGTGGCCATCACAGGGTCTCATTAAATAAAAACTCTAAAGACTCAGGAAGCACATGCTGCAGCTTCAATGGCGTTTGGAGCAGAGAGGCTCAGATGAAAAGATAAAGCCTGTGTGACCTTTCAGACAGCATCCCCAGAGAGACAAAGAGCGCAGAGACAAAGGCCCACACACACACACACACACACACACACACACACACACACACACACACACACACACACACACACACACACACACACACACACACACACACACACACACACACACACACACACACACACAGCCCCTAAGGCTCCTGCTCCAGCCTCTGTAGTGGCTTGTGGTCCCGGCCGGCCTCCTCAGGGCTGCGCTATGGGCCTTCCTCAGGGAATGGGCTTCGCCGGTTCCTACACACCACTGTGTTATTTATAACATTATGCATCGCACGGTCGCATCAAGTGGCTCGCTGGATTGCAGCGAGGTGTGAGAAAAGCCAAAACAAAGGTTTCCGCCGCTGTCGAAAAGCAACACGGGGCCGCGAAGGTAAACGGCGGCGAGAATGAATAAAGGGGAAAACAAGCACACGGCTGCAAACAGAGGAGACCACAGCAAGGTCGGCGTGAATAATGAGAGGCCGCTGAGCGGCGGTTTACTGGTGGGACCAGCGCTTAATGAAGACAGAGTGGCTGTGCGTCGTCCAAACACAGTTTCATATATAATGGCAGCAGCACAGGTCTCTATTAAGCCGAGCGGGACGCGAGCCGGAGGGTTGGGTTCCCAAGGCGCCTCCGGGGGCCAGGTGAACAGGTCCTGTTGTGGGCCTCCAAGCTCGACTGTGGCTCGGTCTTGATCCAGGCGGGGTACAGTAACAGCGGGTGCCCTGCGTGATTGCTGGCGCTGAGGGAGTGAAATGTGTGTAGCACAGGGTTATTGTGTTACCCGCGGGCCGCTCCCCCCGTGACTTCACCGAATATGAAGCAACAGGGCCAGATATGACAGTCAGGAGTCTGAAGTCCCCGAAATGCTCGTGATCGTTGGTGCATTGACTGAAAGCGATACAGCAAAATGAGAATTTGCAGGGGGCTGAGGAAATGAAAAGGATTTCTGTCAGGATTATCCAATCTTTGTCTGATTACCCAGAAAACATGAAGCCGTGTCAGGTGGAGAGGCTGTAATTGCGGGTGCGCAGCTTTTCTGTGTACTTTCAGCCTAGGTGTGCGCACGCGCGCCGCTCCTTTGAAACGCTGCGGTGTTTTCGACGCTGATTGAGATAATTAGCATGAGAATTGAACCGTCGCAAGGCGCTCGCCGCGCGCTAACAGCCCCGCGTGTCTCTGGGTTCATCCTCGCCGGCTTTGTGCGCCACGGAGAGCGTCTCTTTGGCTGCGACATGAAAGGACGAGTCCAAACGCGGCTGTTTGTCGCTCCGCACGAGGCGGATCAACGGGCTGGCTGTCAAAGTGACACGGCGGCGGCGGCGACGGTAGCGGCGCACTCCCGTCTTTGAAGGGGAACCGGCGTTTTTCCGGCGGATTTTGGCGCCGAGCGGCTTCGAACGAGCCAGAACGCAGACGAGTCAAGCTTCTAGAAGTGGTTAATACAAACGTCAGCAGACGTGAAGAATGTCTGGGGCTCAGATGAGGCCTCTTCTCAGCAGCCGGGACTTTTTTTTTGCGTCTCTCTTCGCGCACCTGCGGGGCCGGCGTCGGCGTGACCGCCCTCCGTGCTCCTTTTCCAACTCTGTGATTCCTGTCGCTTACGTGCGGACGTGCTCCGCCACCTGTCAGCGAAGAAGAGATTCATCAGAGCATCATCAGAGCGGAGGAGGTAAAGAATCACAGGCGAGAAGGGGAGAAGCTGGAAATGAGACAAAGGAGCGATGAGTGGGGAAGGAATGAAGGAGAGACGTATAGGAGACAAAGAGCGGGGCCACAATGGGAATGCAACATTTCCAAAAAGCACCATATTGCCGGGACACCCTGAAATACGTAATTAAATTGTGGCATTCACTGATTCTCACTCTTTTGTGATCTCTCGAAAGCCAGAAACCACCGCGGCCCTGAAATGGGAGACATTTTTATTAATTCCTGTGGGTCTCTTTAGACGCGGCTCGCTTTGTATTCAGGGACATCATTACTGGAATCTACAAAAGCTCTTATCGGCCGTAATGCTCGCACAGCACAGCACAGCACAGCGCTGCGCTCGTGCGTGCGAGGAAGCGCGCGCCCCGGCAGCAATCTGCGCCTCACATCTTGCGAGGACAGAACGGCCGGTGCAGCCTCTCTGCGGTGTTTGTGACATTTCCATTAGTCGGGATGAAAGGCGAACAGGTGCGAAAACGCCGGACGAGGCCGCGTAAAGAGCGCCGACAAAGACGCGGGAACGCGGCGCTTTGACGGGGCCACGGAGGTCCGCGCTCACCGCACACGGCCGACAAACATCACCGGGTCCATCAGCGCATTCTGACGCTGGCTGCTCGATCACAGCTGCCCCCCCCACAGGATGGTCACTGTCAGAGCATTCATTATAGGGCTCAATGGGGCACGACTCTTTCATTAAGGGCTCCGTAACGCGGCTCAGTGGGATTTGCCGTTATCTGTTAGTACAGCACTCCACACCGCAGCTATTTGACCAGAGGGAGGGGGTTGAGGTCAGGAAGGTGGAGGGGATGGCGTGTCCTCAGTGGAAAGGCGCATCCCCACGCGCCCCCTCTCTTTGTTACCGTAGAAGCAGGATGAGAGGGACGCGTCGCCCAATTATAACAGCGCGCGCCCTAATTGAAGGAGGCTGGGATCTAAGTGGATGGAGCGCCCCCACTGCCCAACCCACCTGGCCCCATCACTCGCCGGCAGTTTAAACGCACCAGCAGGTGGTGCCGCTGCAGGAGCCCCCCCCCCTCCCTAAATATTATCCAACTGATGGCACTATGCAGATTCTACAGGCGCACGTGTGCCGGAGCTCCTCCAGCAGGCAGGTACCGGCCGCGCTCAGCAGATGCACGGCATTAACGGCGAGCGGGTCAGCGCATGTAAATGCCAGCAGCGCGTTCCCAGCCGCAGAGCCCTAATTAAAGCCATTAATTCAGCTGATGAGGAAGACAGTGACGGCGCAGGTTCACTAACAATCACAGCGCGCCGGCGCCCAAATGACGGAGTCGGAACAAATAAGGTGAAGAAGACACGATTCAGGCTCAGCGCTTCGTGGGTTGGGTGCTTTTATTGCGTTGTGTCACAGCACCGCCGTCGCTAATCTGATTTATTCTGGCTTTCAGCATTTCTGAGACGCCGCGCAGACACAAACCTGGACTATTTGTTCTTTATGAGATTAAACTCAAAGGAAACCTTGTTAGCATCTTGTTGTCTTTTTAAGCAACTGTCTTTTATTTTATAAGTATTTCAGTCCAGAGACTCAAGACAGACACCGTCCTGCAGTTGTCGCTGTGAGCAAACTACCGCCCATCTTAAAATACTGTATTTTTTTTTTCCACGAATCTAAATATATTTTGAGGCATTGTTAGCACCCATTTGCCGGTGGGTGTGTTGGAGCGTCTGGGGTCCAGGTCGCAGCGCTTCCTGTTAACAAACGGTGCGTCCTGAGCCGAGCGCTTGGATGGAAGCAGAGCTCTGCCGCCGCCGGCTTTTAGACCCTGACCATCGATTCATCACTGGCTCCGATAACGAGCTGACGGCTCTAGCAGGTCGGTGACGACACTGAAGCCACGCGGCGTCTTAATCAGCCTTCGAGGTGCAGTAATATGCTGAAGGGCGCCGATTTTCCTAATCGCAGTACGTGTGGCTGAAGCTGTCTCACTGTTCTCCCCTTTGTTACTTTGAGCACCGTCATTACTTCTGACAGTGGTCTGGACTTCAGGGTTGATGTAATTGTCCGCCGGCTTCCAACTGTATGAATGAGAATATAACAACATAATTACATAATGATCCATTGGAGGATAACGATACAGGATAATTACGTGAAGCCTTGTCATTTTAAAGATTTTGCTGGACACCGCAAAAAAAGGCATCAAATTGTGAAAAAGTGATGAAAGTGGATTTAAACATGGGTTTCCACAACCTTATAATTGAAATAATAGCTCACATGCTTTTAAATGCGCAGTGCAAATATCTAAATGAACCACTGAAAAGGACCAGAGCGGGCCGGGTTTGCTGGAGGAACGCCGGCCTCATGAGCAGCGGAAGCGCGGGGTCAGAAACGCACTCGTCTCCTGCTACGGACTCGAACCATCACACGCCATCACCTTCTACAGTGTCATCGAGACCCCGGCATCTGTGCGCGCACCTGAGCGCGCGGCGAAACGTGCAGCTCCCATCCTCTCCAGCAGCTCCTAATGCTGGTAGTGACAGCTGGGGCCTGTGGGGAGCGCGATGAATAATTTGTGCGCAGAAAGAGCTGCAGGCAGCCGGAAAATTCAGAGACAAAAGTAATAAAATGGTGAAGTCAACAGCTTCATGAACTATTTATCTTTCTGGAACCGATATGTCCTTCAGTCTCTCAGTCTCTTGCTGTACGGTTCCACTCCAGCTGCCTCACTTGTCAAAGCCCACAGCAGTCCGGGCTTTATTGAAACTTTGATTCAGTTTCCCAAGTTGTCACTTTCTAAGGACCGTCTGCAATAAAGGAGACGAGTTATTGCGGTGAAGAACAAAGAAAGGGACTAATGAAAAAAGAAATCCTCGCTGGAAAGGGAGCGGCCCAGAAACCCCGCGCTCCAGCGAGATCTGAGGGAACGGGAAGCGCAAAAGTTGACAGTGATCAATAACACTAATATCGGCTGCAGCGGCAGGACGGGCGGCTTCAGGCTGCTTCAGGCTGCTTCAGGCTTTTTCAGGCTTTTTCAGGCTGCTTCAGGCTGCTTCAGGCTGCTTCAGGCTTCTTCAGGCTTTTTCAGGCTTTTTCAGGCTGCTTCAGGCGGCTTCAGGACCACCCAGACCGGCAGACGCAACCACTGCCAAGTTAACAGGCGACTCAGGTCAGATCAGACAACATCAGCGTTATGTTGGGATTGAACTGCACCGAACACGAGGCAGCAGGTGTTCATCCAATGACCTGGACCATCATACAAGGTCATCGAGCAGCTTCTCACCATGGAGGGTTTCCCCGTCACATAGGCGACCGTTGTGCATCTGTTTCACACTAAATGCCTGGTTCAGACAGAATCAGCTGCTGGTGGTCGATATTTTCAAAGAGTGAGCCAACATTTACCAAAAGTCACCCAATGTATCAAACGCGATGTAACAAAATAATATAGAAATCCATGCAAAACAAGCTTTGCTGGGAAACAGGTGTCTCTAAAGCGACCTGTAAACACTTGTCAGGTTCATTTATTCCTGCTCTGTAAAATAAATCAAGCCGGGCACAGACCATCTCCTGGGACCTCATTCCGTTCGCTGAGTCAAACCCGGAGCTGCCCGGGCACTCGTGCGGCTCCGTCCCTGCGGCCGAAGCATCGCTGTTTTCCATTTATCGCCCGCCCGCCCGCCTCTCACTCTTGACCCGAGCTTTTAACAAGTCGCAGGCGCAAATGGAGGGGGGCCCCGGCAGCCTCCCTGTCAGCCGGTTGACCCGCGGCCGAGCAGAGGCGCCGCTGCCGCCACCTCCCAAAGGGTAAGTACTGCACTGTAAGCGAGTGCTCCCTCGCCGCTTCGCCCCCTCTCCACCCGCCTGCCGCTCGGCTCGTCCAAAAGTTGAACCCATCAGACCAGGAAAAGCCGAGAAGACAGGAGGTTCACGGTCCCACTTTTACATCATGTTTTATTTAAAAACAGAGATTAAACATTAAACTCCCCTCAAAGCCGCTTCCGCGTGAAAGGCAGAGGAGAAGCTCTCCTGTCGCTGATAGTGTCAACTCATCACCGGCAGCGTGTAATGCATTTCACCTCAATTACCTGTCCAGAATGCGGCGGCGCGCTATCGCCAGAGAGCACGGGCACACTGTGCTGACAACAGCAAACGCACAAACAGCAAACGGCAAACGGCGGCGTCAGGAGGCGCCGCGAGACAACTCTCTTCCCATTTGGATTACACTGAGCGACGTGACAGGGCAAATTAAAGTGTGTGACCTTTGAAAATAAATCCCTCTTATTATTATTTACCGCAGAAGGAGAGTGAAAAACCTTGAACAAATCACGCGTGCTGTGGGAATTGTTTAGTGTAAGTTAGTTAAATGGTCCATATTGTGCGACAAACATGGCTTTTACTGTACACTATTCACACTATGGATGTTTTAAAAATCCAGTCAGGTTTGAAATCTCTAACACCAGGTGTGCGTGTGGTGCATTGAGCTGCCTTTCTAACCTTTCCCATGTATGTCAGCTCATATGTAGCCGCCTGTGAGCAAGATGTGGACACGCATGTGTTTGCCAGCGTTGTGCGCTGAATGAATCGTGAAGGTGAGTCAGCGGGGGGTCCGGCCTCGGAGCGGGGCCAGATTGATGTGCTCACAGCGGACGGCCCCCGGATCCATCACGGGCTCGTCTGAATCGAGCTCCTGGGCTCATTCAGAGCGGACGGCGCCTGCAGCACGGCGCCCTTTTACGGCCGGGAGGTCATTGTGGCGGCCGCATTCATCGGCGGAGGCGCCGCGCGGACACACGCGGGCCGGAGCGGCGCACGCTGTTGCTGAGCAGAACCTGGGCGAGGGGCTAAATTGGGAACGCCGCAGCACTACTGGGATGTTACTGGAACAGATTGGGTGAATGCTGCGAATCACACGGAGCAGCTGTGGGTCTAGAGGCGGTTGCAGTCTAATGCCAGACCTTCACAGCATCCGCAATGAAACCATACGTGATACAAGAAGATTAATAGGTCATTAGACAACGAGCATATATTTGTACTTACCTCTGTATTAGGTGCCTGTGTTGTCTTCCCATAGTGACTCCATTACATTATACTGTATGATGTAACAGTAGCTGGCTCACGACTTTAAAGCTGCCTCCACGCACCCCTTTAGCTCAATGTCAGCCAATTCTGTCCAGTGTTGAAGTGAAAAATAAATAAATAAAAGATGGGGCTGTGGTGAAATGTTTTATTAATAGCACACGCACACACACAGATTGGTGTCTGTCACCATCGGCTGAAGACATTGACAAACACACAGCAGGTTAGGTTGAAATTTTAAAAAGGCACTTTATGATATAATACAATTGTTCCGTCACCCATCTCAATCAAAAACACACACAAACGGCAATGACTTCTACAAATTGCTGTAACAAGCACGTTATATTTAAGCGAAGTGACGTGGAATTGATCGCTGCTGGTATTAAGAGATTAAAAGGTTCCCCGTCCCGTCCGTGCTGTTGACGAGCCTTCTGACTCATTATGGGCCATTAGCATTAAGCTGCCTCATCAATGACCACTTGCCTGATCAATCAGTCCTCCTCTGAAGGCTCTCGGGGGACCCAGCGTACTGTAGGTCCCTGCCAACGCGGCATCTCTCCGTCCGCCGGGCGCCCGTCCTCGTTGCGGCCTGACAGGCGGGACCGGGGAGCGTCTGTTGGTTACACTTGATTCTAAGTGCTGTGTCAGCGCAGACAGCGGCTGTCAAGCGCGCCGGTGTTCGTCAGCGCGCTCTTGTTCGCCGTCTTCCTTTTGTGTCGACTTGATCGCCGCGGCCTTGACTGCGGAGGCACATGCGTAGGAGAGGGAAAACGCAGGCAGCCACTCAGAGTTAGTGCTTTTGCTGTAGCCATCAAGCCTAATATTGTCAAGTACAGTATTGTGATTTGTGTGCGCCATGCTGGTTGCTGTGTGTGTGTGTGCGTGTGTGTGTGAGTCTGCCGGTGTCGGTGTCAGTCAGCGGGAGGCTGTGCCGTGTCACCGAGTGACAGCCAGCCACAGCCTGACGCCGCGCTGCACGGCGCTGAGTGACAGCGTCTCCGTGTAGGAACCAGCGTGCGCTCCCTTTGCAGGCAAGGGTGCGGGAGATGTCCCAGGGCGCTACAGCTCGTCGTGCAGGGGCTCGCCGTCTGCGTGGTCCACGGCCCCCAGCAGCAGCAGGGCGCCCGTGGCGCGGTCCCGGACCAGGACCAGGAAGGGGTGGTCGGCGTAGAACACCCTGGGCTTCTCCACCGCTTCCTCCCCCACGGCCTCCTCCCCCACGGAGCCCCTCCCAGCCTGGGCGTCCAGCTCCACGGACGCCCAGTGGAGGACGGCGCCCAGGTGGAGCCTCGCTCCGCCCTCTCCCGACGCGCCAGAGAGGTCGGCCATCTTGGGATCCCAGGCGTCGGCCAGGCCCAGAGCGGACAGCGGCTTCTGGAATCAGACATCACAGACCGGTGACACAAGGATCCATCCGTCCTGCAGTAGGCACGTAAACAAGCGGCTGCCGGGACACCGATCAATTATGCGCACAAAGGCACCAAACAGGTGGGAGGGAACGCCGGGTTCACAATTGCACAACGCCGTGACATTCAGGCGTGGGAGACGCGCGCGTGATTAACGCGAACACACCCCCCCTGCCCCCCGAAACAGTCCGTCATTATCTTCTCCGAGGCGACTTTTTGTTATTTACTTTGCAAAATCAAAAATGTTAGACGGGAGGAAGAGAGGCTGACAGTTGCCCTTGTTGTGAGCTGGCAGAACAAAGTGGGCGACAGGCGGAGAGGAGACGGAAGGAGGAAGCGGAGGATGAATAATTTAAGAGTGATGCCCCGTGACCCCCCCGCCTCCTTTGTTTTGCCTTTGATATGAATTCCACAGAAAGTGGCGGCGGTGACAGGTAGTTTATCCTGGCGCGGCAGAGGGGCCACTCGCAGTGACAGGCTTCTCCCGGGGCCAGATGAGAGCGGGCGTGGGCGCGGGGAGCGCCGCACGGAGACGAGAGGTGGCAGGGGAGGAGAGTGGGAGGCGACGGCGAGCTGGTTAAAGCCCTCGCAAGCGTCCTCGGCAGCCGGACGAGAGGCAGCGAGCGTCTCAGCGCGTCGTAATGACCCGTGTAGAACGTGTCAGCAGGCTCCTAAACATGGAATAAAGTCGCAGGGCTCTGGTCCGAGGCCGGTGTCGCTCCCCCTCCACGAATGACCTCCCGCTCTAATGCACTTCTATTGTCCTCATCCATTATTCCTCCGCTCTTCTCCCACTACATCATTGTCTTCGTCGGCCGCTCTACCTTTCGCCTGGCGTCCCCATCCCTCATCTGCCCTGTGCACCTCTATTCTATCCCTCTCTGTCTCCCTCTCCTTCTATAACTTCTCCAGCCTCCTCCTCGCCTCATCCTTCTCCTCCTGACAGGCCGACTCGCCCCGGCGTGCGTCGCACTCTTGACTCCTTGATCGCTATCGGCAATCATTTCTTACTTTTCTCTGCCTCTTATCTAACAAGGAAGCGGACGGGCTTGTGCTGCTGGAGTCCTCCGACTGCTGGAGACAAACTCCATCTGTTTGTGTCTGCGGCTGTGGCTCGCGTCCGTCGCCCGGTTGGCGGGGGACCCGCGCACCCCGGTTCTTTCGCCACCTTAAGGATATAAATACAGTACTTCCAGCCGACCCCGACACGACCTCGCCTTCCTCTCTGACTCGCTTGGGCTTGTCAAGGAAAAACACTCGGTTAATTTTTCTGAAGCTAGGAAGTGTTTAAAAATTTAGGGACCCTGTGGCATGCTGGGAAACAGACCAACAGTGTCAGAGGAGCCCTCGGCGTCCCCGTGCACTGCAGAGGTGTGGCGCCGCATTATATGGGGAGAAGCGCCTCCGGGAGCTGCTCTTTGGCTGCCCTTTCTCACCGAAGCACTGCATGAATCTTAGATGGAGCAGCTCTGGGTGGACTGCTGATGCCTCGCACGCCGCATCAACGGGCCATTTGTCTGCGAGTGAGAGCCACGGGCGCCGTCGGCCGGTGGTTTCCTCTGCGGGCGGGTGCGCGGGCTCAGCGTGGCCTCCAGCGATGCAGTGGAACCAGGTCTGAGGAACAGGAGCGTGGCGTCAGCCCTCGGGCGTGCAGCGCTTGTTCCAGCCCGATGCCTGGGTGCTAAGTAGGCTGTTGGCCGCACCTGTGGGGGTCACGAGGGGGCAACGCGCCCGAACCCCTGGAATTTAAACGGTACACAAGGGGAGGACGACCCCCCTTGTCTTATCAAAGCAGAGCAAAGCGGGTTGCACTGCATTTATTGTTTTAGGAGGAGCAGAGGAGTCAAAACAAAGACTCCGGAACGTATGATGCGTTACACGGGCTCTTTTTTGTCCCACAAAAGCTCAAATTAAACCCAACCCGAAATCCATAAAAGAAAAAAAAATGCTAAAACACACTAAATTTGAGATTGCAGATGGAAACGGAAGGACTGTTAAGTTAACTACTAATTAAATGATAAAAACTAATTAAAGATGCCAGTGCAGGATTCAGACAGGAAATGTGAAATGCTCCTGCGTAAATGTTTTATCAGAACCGCTGCAGATACATTTCCACGCAACCGCTGGAGCGGTTGAAGTTGAATCCCTAATGTTACACATAGATATTTAGCCATCGCGTTTTCCAGCTGCCATGTTACACAACAAATGCCCCACGATAAATTCCAGTGGTGTTAATGACAGTGAGTAAAGCTGATGGGGTGAGAGGGCAAAATACAAGCTTAGCCTGCAGTTGTTTAAAGTTCTAAGTTTCCATGTGTCACTGGAGGTCAGTAAAAACAACACATCGCACTTGAATATGGATGTAAGACATAACGCGTGTTCCACAGGAGTCCACAAGGCAGCTTTAAACACCACACGCTGCGATTTTATCGGCGCCGCAGCGCAACTGGCCCCGAAGTGGAACAAACTGGGCCTAAGTTGATCCAATTAGTCGTGACACTCGAATAATGGCCGTAACGAGCCGACAAGCGCGCAGGGCTGAGGGCGAGAATCTCCGAGCCGCACGCGCTCCCCTCTGGCTCACCGACGACACCCGCCGAACGGCGCTCGGAAGCTGTCGCCACGTGAAGCAGCTGCCGACGTGTTCTGCCTAATTCAATGGTGCCCTTAACGTGGCGCGTGGGCGGCTCGGAGTGTGCAGTATGTGGCACTGGCACCATCACGGCTCCATTTCACGGACACATTTGATGCAGGGTTTAAAAAAAAAAACTATTTCCCTCTCACCATCCGCTCTCCTGAGGCTTCAAAGCCTCTCCATCTCTTTATTGAGTCTCATCAGCCCTATGCCTATTGGTGTCTTATTTACATGGGCTCTTTTCGGCGGCGCGGTCAATATGCTCTCCGCATCTCTTTCAGTCGCACGTACACATTGTAGCCCACAAGGCCGTTTTTCCACAGATGAAAAAGAAAAAGAGACACCGTGGCTCTTGGTGAAAACACATCTGATTAATTCACACGACGCCGAGCCAGGGCGACGGTGCTAAAACAGCTGCCCCTTCGACACCGCGCGGCGCCGAGCGCGCTCCTGTAAATGTTTGCCGGCCTTTTGACCTCATTAGCCGTGATTGAGTGAGCGCTCGCGTGTCTTAGTCACTAGCTGGAGGTGCAGCCAGGAAGGAGCTCAGTCACAGCCATTAGTGTGCATGCGTGTGCGGCCCGGTCAGCTGTGGATCAGGGACAGAGAGCGATGAACGGTGGTTTAGTCCTGTGGCCTCTGGGCCGGCCTTGTTAAGAGGGGTCCCGCCTCTGGCTGCAGGGTGCTATTCATAGTTACCTGAAGCTCTTCCCACCTTGTCCCAAAGCAGCCATTGACCCTCCTCGTCCTCCTCCAAATGTCACACCTACTTAGCTCAGCATAGCCGAGGTGTGGCTACAGAGAGGGGGGAGAGTGTGTGTGTGTGTGTGTGTGTGTGTGTGTGTGTGTGTGTGTGTGTGTGTGTGCGTGTGTGTGTGTGTGTGTGTGTGTGTGTGTCCTGGGAAGGATTCCACAGGAAGGACAGAGGTGAAGGAGGGACCGAGTCACATATACACACGACTGTGATCCTGCCTCTGCCCAGATGCCGCCCTCAGCTCTGACAGGAGCTGGTAAACAGCATTAATGCGCCGGGATGAGCAATTACTTGCCCGACCCAATTGGAAGAATGATCGTAGGCGAAGACGCGACGCGCCGTCTCTGGACAGACGAAAGGGGACTGGAGCGGCTAAGGGTTTGCTCAGAGCCTGATTTGCTCGTCCCATAATGATTCCTTAAATGCATTTCTCATTTCTTGAGAGCGCAAACGCGGGGAGACAACTCGTGGCGAGTCCAGAACATTCAAGCGCTTACCCATAATTAGGCTGCACAATGAGAGCACTGTACGGCGCATTTGACTTATTTACAAGACTAAACTTTTCAGCCTGAACTCGGCTGCACGGGCGGATCTGTGCGACAGTGCTGCTCTTTCGCAGTCGTGTTAGATGAAGCTGCCGTTTCAAGCTGCGGCTCCGGATCACAGCCTCCTCCCCAGAGTGTCGTGACAATGTTAATGTCAAAAGCTTGTTCTTCAGGGCTCGGCCAGCGGAGCGACTTGGCAGCGCAGCTCTGCAGAGATGTTGGTGGAACTACAGCGAGGGCAAAGTGGATTTCTTCAGCCCGTGCACGCGTGAGGCAGACGTGGGAACAGGCGCCGCCCGGGGACGCGGCGTCGCTAGCAGGCCCCTCTGCGTCTGTCAGCTTCTACTAGCTTCTCCTTCTCGTTCCCCTACTTATTCACCACTGCACCCGCGAACCAAGGCACGGCGCTCGGTGTTTAAAGCACAACCAAAGGAGAATCAAACGTTCAGTCAAAGCGTGTAACTCATGGCCGTGACCCACATTAGGAGGATAACCTGAGAGGTGTGGGATCGTGGCATCCCCGCGCCTCTGCCGCTGCTGTGACCTGGTTAAAGACGTGCTCTTCCGCCAGCCTGACAACTCTCTAACCTCCAAGTCTGCAGCCTGTGTGAATCCTAACGACCCCCTGCACGCGCCTCCGCAGCAGCAGCAGCAGCTACGAAGCTGGTTCCTGTCTGCCCGGTGCGCCTCGTAACCTCTTCTGTCCTGACTCAGACCGGCTCTGAGCAGAATAGAGGAAGAGGTATAAACCACCAGCTGGACTGTGGCGTGACTTTTGTGCCCCTGCAAGCGGTGACCTGTGGGAGGCATCGGAACTGCTCCTAGGGGATACGGGTCCACGGGGCTCTGTTAGCCTCCCAGCAGCCACGATCCAGTTCCCTGCTGCGTTACAGCCCGTTGCTGTGTGCGCAGCTGAGTGGAGTGAAGGTGAGAGAGTGAGAGAGCATGAAGGAGTTACATTTGACCTCAACTGAATCGGAGTCTACATCGAGCTGGTGGGGTCGAGTCAGGCCAATGCTACACTTACTAAAAGCACTAAAAAGGCAGAGGAGGGAGGCAGGAAAGTAGACGAGAAAGAGAGGTCAGGGGTAAATAATATATGGAGAGAGAAAAGGAGGAGAGGAGACGACCGAGTGACAAGCGAGAAACACAGCACAACACTGAAGCAGAGCAGGAGAGACAGAAAGGCAAGCGAGGAGCAAGAGGGAAGACACATGAATGGGGAATTACATATCCTTCAAGAGGAAGAACAAGGAAACAGAGATAAGCAGAGAGCAAGACGTGAAGAGGAGCTGGCCGAGGAAGCAAAGAACGAAGCAGAGGAGGACGGAGAAAACAAAACGCCGATGACTGTAACGAGCGCACGCGAAAACCGTATCGGGTCAAGAGAAAAGCAGCGGCGCCGCGCGCGTGGATGCAGGGAATGAACGGATGGCTGCGGGAGTCCTCTCACATGCCACTGCAGCAAGCGGCAGCGCGTTTACGGCCCTGTTTAAGCACATTACCTCGGCGCTCCGTGATGAGGGCAGGCTCATTACGCTCGCTGAAACTCCTAGACGCCCCCTCCTCTAGACGCAGCATTCCCACCGCCGGCGTCGCTCATCTGACTGTCGACAGCAGCCATTCGAGAGCTCGCGAGATCCACTCACCCGCAGACTGAGGGCGCTGCTGACGTTGACCCTGGGCAGCGACACGGCCACGCTGGTCACGCTGGCCTGCTCCAACCACTGGGCCAGCAGCTCGGGGCTCAGCAGCCTCTCCAGCCTGTCCAGGCGCTCCACGTGGAAGGGCAGCAGCAGCACCACGCTGGCCTCGCCCCGCCACAGGGGGACCTCCAGGACCTGCACCATGTTGCTGACGTCTTCATAGAGACGGTACAAGCCTGAGGAGGACGAGACGGAGCTGGAGCTAATTCATTCACACATATAATGGACGGCACGACCAATTATTAACGTAATCTGCTCATGCGGTAAAGACACTAAACAGAACTCAATGTATATCTGCGACATCTTTTGCCGCCGCCGTAGCAGGAATCCACTTCTGCTTTGTTGTTGTTTTAGGACAATACATAAAATATGAAAGGCGCGTTGAATAAATCAGAGGGTGCACAGGGATAAGTAGGAGGGGAGCAGACTGGAGCGTACAGATGTTCAAGCCATTTCACAGCTCCACTGCTTTAACTGTCTTCACCTGCCCTGTGCATCATCGTCACTTTGGTGTATTCCCTCCCCAGGAAGGTCCGCCGCTCTGTCCGCTCCACGCCGAACTCTCGCTCCCACAGGCCTGAACAGGGAGAGAGGCATTTGAACGCTGTGCAAGATGTTGGAAACTACTGGATGATTGACCGGGGTGGTTTTGCAATAATAGCATGTTCATAAAGCACACATAGGCCTTAGACACTGGACGACACTCCTGAGTGAATGAATCACTCAGTGTCCTGCCTATTAAAAAAAAAAAAAGGCCTCTCCTCTGAAAGCGGTAGAGTTGAGGCAGTTATGAGGTCCTTGAGGCCACAGCTTCCTATTCAGTGTTCGCCACATCCCACTTGGCCCCGCTAACCCCCTGACAGCTGTCAATTTAGTAGGGGATAAGAGCAGGAATTACTGTTGTAATAACCTCACAACACAGTCCCAAAGCTGCCGGTGCCTTCGAACGCAGCAAGGGCAGCGTGGACGGAGCGACGAGGTCGGCAGATTCCAACTTATGCTGCGCTTTGTCAGCGGCACCCGGGGCTGCCGGGCCTCTAATTAACGGTGCTTTTGTTATTGATCACTTGAAAAGATCAGTTTGCCACAATACCGGGTTGGTAAAAGGGCAGAAAAAGCATTTAAATGGCTCGTTTGCTCTGATGAAAGTTCAGAGACCAACATTTTTGGTTTTTATCAGGGAATCGCTTTGATTAGCCATGTGTCTATTAAAAGGCAGATAACAGCACAAATAGCCATCTGCACAGCGCAGCTTTTGTAAGAACAAGAGTGTAGAGAGGTAGAGAGACAGGCAGATGGGTGGAGAGACAGGCAGACAGACAGATGGATGTAAAAAGCTGGTTCAAACTGTGACACCATAACATCTTGGAGACTCTGAATGATATACTCCAGCCAAGTTTTAATGGGCTACACTGGGGATGTGAATTATCACAGTAGCCAATCCCTGGGTATTTAACAGCACCTTCATGAATGAATTACCTTCATGGAAAAAAAATCTCGCGCTCATAAAAGCTGGTATTTTCACTGCAGTGGGGATCAAATGCACAGATCGTGTGATGTGGGAGGTGATGCGCAAGAGGACTTTCCTCCACCCGCAGTAGTGGAGGATTTTAGAGAGAAGCTTTGTGCGAGATAAAGACACAGTTAGAGACTAGAGAGTGGAGCACACGGAAGGTGGTAGCGGCCAGAAGGGAGGAGAGAGCTGTGCAGTCGAACCAAACCTCCAATAAAGTTAACTTCATGTAGTCTCCCACCACAAACATGGTGTAGCGCTCGGGGTCAGCAGGTGGTACCACTGAGAGAAGCAGGAAGCAGATCTGACTAGCTGCTGCATGGAGCCTGTGATTCACAAAGAACAACAACAACACATGCTTTCCCCCTGATACTGGAGGTGGCAAGAATATACTGGTGTGTGTGTGTGTGTGTGTGCGCTTCATGCACGGCATCACAGCAGGCCCCCAGCGCTGCGGGGAAGGTTGCCTGCCTGCTACGCCATGCAGGGGAAGGTTTAAAAGGAATTAAATCTCAGATATCACCCAACCCTGCGCTGCACATGATGAGCTGCCTCCCTGAAAACAAAGGCGAGATCACATGAATGCTTTCAGTCTGGCTGATTTCAGATGCTGCAAAAACTTTTGATTTGTAAAAAAAAAAAAAGTGCCAGAGTGAAATGATGCCTTTTATTTTCTAAAATTTTAGGACAATAACACCAGTTCATGAAGCATCAAATGGTCTAATATAGGAGGAAATTGGCCCAAAGGTGGAGCTCATTTTGAAGATACAGTGGCAGCGGTTCAAAGTGACATGGGTTTTTACTGCAGTACCGCCGCGTCGCCACGGTGCAGCGAGTGCGTCGCTGACTAAAGATTTTTAATCCTGCAGCCGGCTGGAAAAAATCAGGACGCTAGTCTCGTTTTAACCACCAGGTGACGCAGCGTTGATTAGAAGCCTCCAAAGCACTACAGCGTAACTGAGGTCCGACTGTTCATTTCTACCTGTAACACACATATATTACACCAGACCTATTTTACTATTAAGTATCTGTTGTGTGCTAAAACATGGGGAGTGTGAAGGGCAACAACTTGTTGATGGCTTAGCTGTTTTCTGTTCACTGCGAAGTTATAATATATTGTTCTGTGTGGTTTAAAACAGGCAGCGCCACAGCAGCAACACATTCTTGTTTTCATTCTCCTCAGCTTTTTCGTGTCTTTAAATAGAAGGCGTCTCTTAAAAATATGTACACACCCACCGCTCTAACATCTGATACAACATATTGGCTTCACATAATACCATGATTATGCGTCGCGGTTTAATTAATATAATTGAATGCGCAAGTAAAGACGTAGAGCGCAGTCCATCTGCGACTACAGCCGCTTATTTAGGTTTTAAACTTCCACAACTTGTTAATGAATGTTTTCCAATAGTCGTAGATTTTACGTAAATAACCGTAATAATCATAGGAATTTGTTTTACAGCAGTTGTCGGTCGTAATTTTGACAGGACGCCAGAAATCAGCAGATCTACAGCGACGCATTACAGCAACATGTTTGTTCCTACGCGTTTACTCTGTGTCTGCAGAACTGCAGTTTGACTTGTTTTGACTGTGCGTGTCATTGTAACTGAGTGGCTGAGAGACTTATTCGACCCGTGTACGTTTCAACATTTTCATTTCCCATCCGTCCATCCAGCCACTTTCACCGGCGTTTTCGTTTCTCTTTCGATGAGCGGCAAACGGATTTTAATCAAAGCACCGCCTTACAAACCAATAAAACAGGCAAAAATATTTGTTTTTTACAAAAAGACACGGAATTGGAGTTAATATGTTTTTATTGTTTAGAGACAAACGGAAAACAAAAAGTCGTTCTCTCGTTACCTCTGCATATAATTTGGTGGAGACATCAACCTCTTACACAAACACGTGACGTGTTTCGGAGTCATGTGTCCAGACAGAGAGTGACCAATACACAAATGTATGGATGTGCAAATGCAAGCTACGAGAGGAACGGGGCAGTGGCGCACTAGATGTAGCGAGAATTTGTTTTGACTGTGCGTGTCATTGTAACTGAATGAGTGGCTGATGTGACTTATTCGCCCGTGTACGTTTCAAAACTTTGATTTCACATCCGTCCATCTATCCTGAATAAAAGCACCGCATTACAAACCAATAAACTGAACAAAAATATTTTTTAACAAAAACACACGGACTTGAATTTTAAGCTGTTTTTTTCGTTTAGAGAAAAACGAAAAACAAAAAACCTCTGCTTTTAATTTTTAATGGAAGCTCATCCGTGGACGGGTCGCGGGGCAGCAGTCGTAGCAGAGAGCTCCCGACTGCCGCTCGAATGAAACACGAGATCGAATGAAATGTGATGTGTTTCGTACTCAGATGACTTGGATCTGAGTTCGACCAAGCTTTTGCTTGTCTCATGTTTGCTCACAGTCGCAAAGGAAATCTACACACCCCTCCCCCTCCCCGTAGAGGCGCATAGACATGCTAATGTGTTGCTACTACTCGATCAGCAGGTGAGAAATACCTCAGCTCCAGACAAAGCTCCGTGGGAGACAGGGCAGCATCGGGCGGCGTGATCAGCTGCAGGTCTAAGACTCATTAATGCAGCAAGTAGTTTGTTCTACATACGTTTACTCTGCAAAAATAAACGTATGTATTTATCGTAGCGTAGTCTAAGTTATTTGTAGCACTTCGACATTCGTTTAAAATATGCAGTGCTTTTTAAAATGAAAATACTAATATTATTATTTATTACCTTTATTGTAAACACAGTATTAATTGCACAATTTGGACTGGCGAAGATTTGCGCTTCTTTCATAATAATCATGGATAATCAAGGAAGAAACTGCAGTTCATATTTGTTATTCAGGGACGGTTTAATAAAGATTCAGTATGGTTTTTGACTGAACTGTCAGCCAAGGTACGTGCATTATCAAATGAATGCGCCTGTCAGCGGGGAAGACATCAACTCTATTCAGTCGCTCTTCAGTCGCTGCTGCCGTCTCCTCCCCAGTTCACACACCTTAACACTAGGACTACTGGGTTTTCTAAATATACCAGTTCCTACTACAAGGTGTTCCTACGAAGTTAACCAGCTGTTTATTTCGTTATTACTCCTTTCACCTGTACCACATAAAGTCATTGCAGAGCTACAGCCATGTTCCCACGAAGTTAACCAGCTGTTTATTTCGTTATTCCCTCTTTCATGTCCGTCTGTTGAATAAAAGTGGGCGTGGCCATCCACGTCCCAGAGCGGGTGACACTGGGGGATGGGAAACGCTCATCAACACGCAGGACAAAGATCTGCGTTTCTCTGCTGCTACAGCCTCGGCTGCGTTGTGTTGTTAGTCTCCCTTTCACCTGTACCATATGAAATGTGTTCCTACGAAGTTGCTCAGCCGCTTTCAGAATTCCCCATGCAGGTTTGAACAGGGCAAACATTATTTTTATTTACAAAAAAAATTAATACGTTTACAGATTGACCGGTGATGCCGCACAGGTTGCTCTCAGTTACAGCAGCTGTTTGAAGCAGGGAAAAGCGAGTTAGCTGTCCTTGTCGATGCCTTGACAATGTTTTAGCATCGGTTAGATCTCTGAGCCCCGACTTTTATGTCTTCTTTGGATTAAAAAACAAATGTTGAATGTTCTCAAATAATATAATATTGCCGCCCTCCGCGGCTCCCAGTGTTTGTTTTTTTCATTTAAAACGTGGGTGTTACCGGTGGCAGACCTCTGGTCTAGATCATCCTTATTCACTTTTTTAAATTGTAGTAGTGTAACCTTAGTTAGTATTCCTTTTTATTTTTTTTATTTTATGTTTGGGAAACGTGACATTTCAGCTACTGTGATTTTATTTGTCATCAACATTAGTTCCTACCTGTCCTTGTTGACGGGGGACAAGAAAATGTGACGCGCGTTGGGTGAGAGCGGCGTAAAGAAAAAAGTGTACATGTGCCGTACTGTCTTGCCGTGTGGTGCATTAAAGAAGCATTCCACGTAAAGAAAATTGCCCGTACCAACAGCAAGAAATCAGGGTTACAGTAGCTTGTCTGCCATAAATCGAACGCTGCACGCGGGAGGGCGCACCGTTCAGCTTCCTATTTTCGGTTTTAAACTGCCATAATTTGCCATAATTTACTTACGTTCATAACTTCATACTATAACGCGACCAGCGGTTCATGGTCTTGGCGATTCATGCACTAAGTAATACAACGTTGTCATCTCGTGATCACATGATGATGATAAGACGCTGTTTTTCCAATAATTAAAATAAAAAAACTGCTTCCACTCAGACTCGAACCCCGGACAAAAAAAAAAAACGTTGTGTCCATGCACGTTAACCACTAGGCCACCAAAGACCTGATCATTGGTTGTTCTACAAGAGCCTATATGACGTAAGCAACTACGATGTTTCAGGACCAAAAGTGGGAGTCAATCGCCACCTACAGGCCAGAAGGACGTAACACACTCCTCCTGCAGTACAAACCCGCCACTGACGCGGCAGATTTGAAACCCAAACACGGTGGGGGTAGACACTTTTACCGGCTGCCTCTGTACTACAAACTATGTAAATTCAAATGTTTATCACAATTAGCAGTAGTTTGCTAAAGCAAGGGTCGGGTTCATCCTCAGGTAATCACGAGCGATGAATAGGAGTAAAACTGTCGACCTCGTGACGGCGCTCAATGACAAGTCAGAGCCTCATCCTTCAGACAAGCAAACAAGGCCGCGCCAGCTCGACGCGGCCTGAAACTCTAAATTGACGTCAGTTAATCTCCTGTCGATCAGCGTCTTGGCAGCGGGACCGGTAGCTTTCCCAAAAACCGCCCGGGCCCAGCTGGACCCCGGCCAATCAAACGTCACAGCAGAGCGACATCCCATTCCTCGTGACGGGCGTGCTCGCACAGGCCACGGGCACTGGCGCCGCTTCCCGGAACATCAGGGAGAGAGAATCCAACGGCGACGAGTGGCAGTCGCGCTGCTCCCATGATGTCACGATGGGGCCGATTTCTCCTTAACGAGCACAGACGCTCCGCAGTCGTTCCAGGCAGGGGTTCACCGGCCTGCGGCGCAGACTTTGTTGATCTGCGTCTAGACGAGCGGCCCCGCGTCGAGGGCCGCGGCGGCCAGAGACCGCCTCAAACCCCAGTCCGTTAATATCATGGGCCGTAAACAACGAGACAATCGCACCAGTGAGGAATCCAATGGGTCGCGCGCCCACCAGGCCGCAGTGGAAACTTCAGACAAAAAGCAGAGGAGCGGACGTGAGGAGCGGCTCGCGCTCCCCCCTCATCAAAGTTTGATTACACACAAGCGGTCGTGGTTTTTCGGAAGCTTTCACGAGGTTTTATTTGTGGGGACTTGCTGTTCTCGCCCCTCCTGCGTCTCCACATTTGTTTACTGTAGTTAGTATTTGGACAAAAGCCCCTTAATGAGATTTTAGCACGACCACAAATAACGCAAATAAGCTACTAACGTGTGATGGAAGCGCAGACTTATTTTAAGCGATTTTACACAAACTCTGGCTGTGGATTCTATGTTAGACTTTGGCCGAGTGAGATCAGAGAACAGGTTTCCTTCCACCAAGGATTCTGCCTCCAGGCCTGTCAGTAGTGCTGAGTTCACCGATGCTTCCTTTCGCTTTGAGCAGCGCGTACAAACCGTTTGAACACGCGAGGTCACGTCCATCGCCTGAGCCGCTCAGAGCGCTGAGAGTCAGTTAACCTGACAGCGGGTCTCTGGACGGAGGCAGGACAGTGCAGCACCCAGACACAGGGAGGACATGCTAAGTCCACACAGGAAGGGACTTGAACCCACTACCAACCACTGCAACACAGAGGCCAAATCAGGGCCTGATACCACCTGCTTAGGCCAATAATAGAAAGAAAGAACTCAAACATACTGTATAGGTTTCTCTCTCTCTTCTTCCATGTCCAGTGTTACTTTGTCTAAACGAGGAACAAAGCCTGAATGAATTAACGAGTGGACGGGCGCTCCCGAGGCTGACCTTTAACCCCCCTGCACCGTGCCCATCAGCCCCTTTTGATCTCCCAGCAGGCCACTCTCCTCTCCTTCCTCCTCCTCGTGGCTTTTACTCGGCAGCTCTTTGTCTGCCTCCCACCCAGAAACCTCTGCATGCGCCGCTCCCTCGCTCTGCTCCCTTTGCTTCAACCATGTCTCGATTATAAACATGTTCCACCGCTAATTGCCCCTGACCTTCCCTCTTTGCGGATGTCGTGTTCAGCCCAGGGAAGGAGGGACAGGCAAAGAGCTTTTTAATTCTGCCCTTCAATTATTAACTAAAGGGAATGAAAGCGAAACAAACAGAAACGGGCAAGGATGCCTGCTCGGCGCCCAAAAGGATTTACAGCAACATGTCTGAAGCCATTATATTATCAGACATTATGAAGTGAATTAAGTCCTTTAAATCACGTAAAAAAACAAACCAACAAACCAACAGTGGCTGGAAAGAGCAAAAGAGTAAACTATCAGCTTTTTTTAAATTATGAGTCAAAACTAAAGGAATCCAATTTTCTGTTATCTAATTTGTGGGCTGCAATCTGCTCATCTAATTTGTATGTTTCCTGCACAAAATTAATGAACCGGCCAGTGAGGGTCGGTTCACAGAAAAACTCATTTCGTAATGAAGTCAAAACATCAAACAAAGAGAATTAATTAAATTGCTTATCAATGTATAGTCTGTCAGGGAATGCTATTTTCAGAGGGCTGTCTATCTGTGGGCAACCTGTTTTTCACTACAGCAGCCTTCCCTCCGCCGCGGCGAACACAAAGCATGCCTGCAGGACGGAACTGAGGGAACGGAGGCAGATAAACGCCGATAAGGACGCGAACAGGAGACACGCGGGACAAGGAGAAAGAGGAGACGGGGCTAGATGAGACGAGCGATAAACAATGACAAAAGACAAAAAAAAAATTATAAAGTCCAGAAAATGGCAAGACAAAAAAAAGAGAGAGAGAGGCGGTAGACGCATTCCTTGTGTGGAAGTCACCCTTAAATCATCAGCTGCTCGCCATCGCTGTGGCTCGTGATCAACTAAAGTCCAGCTGTGCAAATGTTGGCTGGTCAAAACAAAACGCATCAAACTCTCCAACCATTCGCGCGGACTTCACAGAGGAATTAGACGGACTTGTGTTTTTGGACGCGACTGGTGCATCACAGATGGGGCTTCTGAACCGACTGAATCTGTATCGAGGCGCTGACTGGTTTCCACCCCTGCAGCCTGTCACAAAGAACAGACCCGAGCCAAGCTGCGCTGCCGCAGACTTGGAGCACTCCAGGCACAGATGTTGGGCCCGACACTGGGGGAGAAAGCCTGGACACTTGTTACTCAATTATTTAAGATGACACATCACCCACCAGTGGAAGATGAATACGCTCTCAGCGACAGAGCCCGGAATCATCCTTTACCCGCCGCGCGGCGCCAGCTGGAGGCCGCCGCATGCGTGCACGCGTGCACAGCCTGAACGCAAACACACAGCGCCGAAACGGGCACCCGCCACAGCCGCATTCGCAGTAATTAACATTCTGGGACTTGTGTTTTGGTGCCGGCGTCTCCCCGCTGCTGAGCTGATGATGGTGAAACACCGGGTTCCACCGGGTCCCTGCTCACCTTTAAAGCGCAGCGCGTTGGCCAGGATCAGAGCTCCGGCCTTGGCCTGGGTTTCCGCCTCCAGAGCAGCTCCTTCCAGGCCACCGAGCCCCGCTTGAGCCCAGGCGTGGAGCTGCTTCAGGTCGGCCTGGGCGTCTCCTCTGCCCAGCGGCGCGTGCTGCAGCCCGAACCGGGCCTGGATCTCCTTCACGAAGGCCTCGCTGACGGAAGGAGCCTGCTTGGAGAAAATCCCCGAGGACGCGTGCAGGTGAAAAGCGGTCCCGTTGGCTTTGGTGAAGCTTTTAAATGCTGAAGAGAGCAGGTTCCCAAGCTCGGAGGAGGAGGAGGAGGATGGCGTTCGGAGGAGGTCTTGAACCTGGCGGGCAGTCGTCCCTGCAGAACCTTCAGCCAGAGCTCCGAGCGAGGAGGCCACGAGGAGAGGGGAGAACAGGGCGTTGACCGAGCCCGGCTCGGAGCGGACGGCCCGGTACAGGCGCAGACCCAGGGCCCAGGTCGGGTCGCCTGCGGGAGAGGGGGGGCGGGGTGGAGGGTCGGCCGGGACAGCGGAGGGGGAGGAGGTCGTGCTGCTCTGCACCAGCAGGACTGGGAGAAGAGTGAGGAGATAAAGAGGAAGCCTGGGAAACATGGCCGACCTGCAGGAAAAGACAGGAGGGGAGCGGGTTTAAAGGCACATTTAGCCAAACTACTCATCTCCATTATTCATCACACATATTCTTATGCTTCCACTTGCTCTTTACAGTGAACCAGCTGCTCGTAAACAAAATAACACAGGTTTTGTTGTTGTTTTGTCAGACTTCCTCCCTCAGCCGACCCCCCTCTCCATCAGTCCCACAGCACTAAAGTTGATTGTCTAAATTCCTCCCCGCGCGACAATGCGGTTATTATCGCACCCGCTGCGCGAAACACAGAGTGTGACAATTAACTTTGATGAAGTTTCAAAGGCAGCGTTGGGTGCAGTTCGGAGCTGGAGGATGAAAAGAGGGAAGTGGAACTAGAAGGGTTGGTGCGTTCCTGCCTCACGAGTGACTGGGAACGTCTGCCGCTCGGCTCGGCTCGGCTCGGCTCGGCCCGCTCTGATCGCGCGTCAGAGGAGGTGTTTGTGAGGAGAAGAGGAAGAGGAGGAGGAGGAAGAGGGGTGTTTGTTTAAAGTTACCGTTAAATTCATTCACGTTTGCTCCGCCGCCGTCCCGTCAGCTGAGCGCTCCGGAGGAAGTGGGTCTGGGACCGGGCTCGGACGTGGCACCGCCCAGAGGAAGTCCGCGGTCTCCCCCCACCCCCCCTCCCCAATCCAGCAACCTCACCCCCGGACGCACATCCATTACTTTCCCCGAAACTTCCTCACTCCGCACGGAAGCGCGCGCGCTGGAGGAATAAAAAAAACGAAAAAGCCAGATATAACTCACAAACGTCACCGTCTGTACACCGCAACGAGACCAAACGCACTTACGCCAAGAAAACGTCGCGCTCGGTTAAAGGCGTCGCGGTTACAGGTTCGACGTAATCCACTTTTAATGACCGCTGAACGCGTACAACGCGCGCGCGCAGAAGAACGCGCGGTTAGGGTCGCTTTAAAACGTCCGGCCGCTCCGCGTGGACGCAATCCGCGTGCGCACTCGCAAAGACATCATTAAAAAGTCGCACCGTGCCCGCGGAGACGTATCGCAGCCGTTCCCTGGGAGTTTGGCCGGGGTTCTGTGAATGTTCCGCTTGCTCTGGTTTAGGGCAACAGAAAACCGCCGGTGGCGCTAAATGAGGCGTTTCTCCATACATTAAAAGCGAGCTTTGTGGCTTCGCCTGCATAATAAACCCTCTTGTTCGTGGCTCAGTGGGGGCTGTAGTTCCCGGAGCCATTCAAGCGGGGGCGCTAATGGTCTTCTCGTGGCCTCGGCTCAGTGACCCTGTGGCTGTGGCTGCATGTGGGCCAGGGCCTCCCAGCGCTGATGCCTCTGGCTCTGCGTTAGCGCCGATTTACTATAAAACCTGTGTCGCGTTTAATGCTCAAAATGGTTTCCTCTCCCTAGACTCTTTGGAGGTTTCGAGCGCCCGGTCGCTCGTTTGCCGAGGACCCTCGCGTCGCTTTTCAGTAGCTGCGCCGATGCAGACTGTCAAGCAAAAGTAGGGCAGACCACGCAAGTCTGACCCCTCGGAATGTCCTCATTCTGCATTCTCCTCCTTTCCCTGTGTTTCACCGCCCTAAACTGTAGCAGGCGGCGTCCAACGGCACCGAAGAGCCGGGAGCTGATAACTTGTAGCGCACGGCTCCGGGACGGGGATTACCGGCCAAATTGAAGCATGGAGAATGGTCATATAGGGTCCCAATCAATAAACGTAGAGATAGACTAAGGAAGCTAGAGATGGATCAGAGAGGGATATGGAGGAAGATAACTGCTCGGGACCACCAACGCTCAGCAATCAGGACCAACATAACAGCTTGTAGACCCAACCAATTATTTACCCCAGCCAAATCAATAGAGCTCTCGCTGAAAGATAGCCATCAGCAGCGCTATCTGGAACACATTCACAGCAGCTCGCACGCGGCGAGGGCGCCGCTCGCGCACGCTCACCTCCTTGTAAATGAGACACACATTACTTCATTATTGAACATGTGAACGGGAAACATGAAACCAAAATATGTCAAACATGAATTCAGTTTAGAGGGGTGTATTAGAGGGGTGTTGAAGTACACGCACACACACACACACACACACACACACACACACACACACACACACACACACACACACACACACACACACACACACACACACACACACACACCAACCATTTCTTTTAATGATGCTGAGGCTCGACACGCCGACGAGCTGGGGACGCGCGTGCGGCGCAGCCTCTGAGGTCGTAACCCCCACCAAATCAGTCCCTGTTAGTCCGCGAGACCCCCGGCACTACATCACAGCCAGTATCATCATTAATGAGCGGTGACACGAACCCCGGCGCAGGTGATTCATAAAAAGCCGGGCCCGCGCCGCGGTTAAACGAGCCCCCGGGGGACTCGGCGGGCGCCCGTGAAGCTCCCCAGTCAGCAGATAGCGCATCGAGGGACTTCTAAAGGCGCGCTTACCCACAGTGCACCTCCACGCAGTAGCCCCCCCTCCCCCCGGTTCACCTCCGCGCTGTGACGCTTGCCTCCAGTCCCCTCTTCCAGCGCCGCGTATTGTTGTCTTAAGCAGTAAAGGTTGTGTTTCACCTCACACGTGATCCATTTATCTCCACTCTCATCGAGGGTGAAGGTCTGTGGCTCAAGGGCTCGGCAACAGAATCGAAACCTCGCACGCCGGCCATTGCGGTCATCTGCCCTGGAGCGACACCGCTCGAGCCTCGCGTTTGTGTTACGCTGCCTCTCTCTTCCCCTCTGGTCTTTTCAGAATGAGATATTTCCCTTCATGCTACATTCACTTAACTACTTCTGACTTGTTTTGACTCCAAACATCCTTTTTTTTACCTTAGGATGAAACAATATATACGTAAATGTACTACCTCCCCCTCCTCGGGACCATCTCCCACCTCCTCCTATTTCACCGTCAGCCTACTTCCTCTCTACTTACTGTAGCGCCTCCTCTCATTCCCATATCTCCCCCACGTTCCCTCCTTTCCCAGTGTTAAATCTCTCCTCGGCCCATTTTGGAGTGCGTACAGAACAAACAGAGTGTAACATGTTCTCATCAGTTCTGGTCCGCCTGTCTGTCATCGGCTCAGGCCCATTCCTACTAGTAAAGAGCTGGTTTGGAGCCCGTCTGGGCAGGTCCTTGGGGTCCTGTTGGTTTCCATCAAGTTCCAACGTGGTCCTTTCAAATTAAAGCTCTGGCACTGCAGCTACAGTGCAACCACGGGCTGCACTGAAACAGTAACGTCAGCTGTATCCTGGCTGGCAATCCTGTAGCAGACCTGAAATACGTATTCATCTAACAGGATTATTTAAAGCGTGCCAGAGCCTGACCTTTTCATTTTTTATTATCAGTAGTTTAATCGTAGGGATCTAGGAATGAAATTAAAATCAAATCACAGATAAAGTCAGTTAAGGCAAACAGAGACAGTTAAAAATACTGCTGACAGTTAAAAGTCTAAAAATAGACTTTTTGGATGGGGTTTGGGGATTTGGAGACAAGCACATCCCCCTGGTGGGATGTTTTCTCCCCACTTTGAATCTAGGGTAAAACTTTGCGAAGCAGCAGAAGGTATGGATGGACAGATGGAAAAGAAGTGAATGCCTGTCTTTAATCGATGGGGAGGAGAGAGAGAGGCTGGCGGGGAAGAGGTGAGGAGGGGCAGCGGCGGTCGGGGTCGGGGTGAACATGTTCGACAGTGCCAGAATCACACACACACATCTGCTGTTCATCTCAGATGTTTCCAATAAGCTTTAAATGTTTCCTGCAGTCCTGGGAAAGGGTACTGAGACGGGGGGAGACCGGGGGGGTGCTGCGTGCCTTCCTTTGTGTCGGCGGTGAAATAGGTGGTCTCTCACCTTCTCTGGCGGTTGTATTATTAGACACGTCTATAAATTACACCAACTTAATGCACAGCAGTACAAAAGCGGAGGTACACATCTCTACAGGCGCGGGAAGAAAGGCAAATAAGTGGCTTTTAATGTGCTCGGTGAGTCAGACAGAAAAGCAAATGCCAAGCACCCACGAGAGTACACAGCTGCTTCCAGCAACGTGTTGACAGCTATCTTTATAGGAATTAAATATTGCTCCCAACCCCACCCCAAGTAACCGCCGCACACCTACTGTATGACTCAGATCACTCAAGGCTCCAACTCCTTGACATTAAATCAACATGCCGGCGTCCCGGATGCGTCACCCGCAACGCGCACAACTTACTTACAGCCCTGTAAGACTGTCGGGGATATGGACACACACCTCCAGAAGAGCGATGACTTGACACGCTGGCCCACCCCGCGCTGACACACACACACACACACACACACACACACACACACACACACACACACACACACACACACACACACACACACACACACACACACACACACACACACACACACACACACACACGCACACACTCCCAGAAACACACTCGCAGCTTATATCCTCTGGCTGCGTGTTTGCCAGCAGCCAGCTGGTACTGTCATGTCTGATAGGCTGGAACAGAGACAGAGACGGAGATGAGGCAAGAGAGGCAAGCTGGGAAAAGGGGCCTACAGCAGAATGCATTAGCGAGACCCCTGTCTGTTTGAGTAGCATGTTACCGATTGGGAAAACTGTATCAAACTCCGGGAAGTCATTATGCTGTTGTCTCACTCGGGTCCACAGAGAGCAGCCCTCCCCCATCCTCCATCCCAGTCCTCCCAACTGCAGGACATTTTGCGTTTGTCTTCAGCTCCTTTGTCTTCATAATTGACCTCCTGTTTTCAATTTTATGGACCTTTGTGATATTTGAGTAAACTAAACACGAGAACGACAGTTATGAATGTGTGTTGACACTTTGTATCAGTGGAAGATCATATTTTGGTACTAGTTTATCTAATTATGGGTAAACAATGTTTTTAATAAAAGCAAACAAGCACAATTTCTGCTGCCCTGCCACACAAAGACGAGCTTAATTAAAATATCACTGAGCGAGAAGAATCACTCACATCAACTGTTCTATGTTGTGATTTCTGCCCTTCAAAAATCAGCTCACACACAAAAGTAAGCTTAAGACAAAGCAGCGTTGTTATTCCAGTATTTTCGACGTACTGTATTCTGCCTCCAGCCAAGACATGTTTTTGTTGGGTTGTATAAAAATGCGAATTTGTTGTTTGTGAGAATTAATGGCCACATAGATCCAAGATCAGAAAGGTCATGGTTTTCTGCAGACCCAACTGTCACTGAAGACAAATACGCCTGTTCCAAAAGGCTGTAGTCAACTTTTTCTCTAAGTTTGAAGAAGTCCTTGTGCTTATTTACTAAGTTTATTTAAACCTAATGACATCTGTGGAGTTTTTAGAGAAGCACACAAATTACTAGCAGCATAAAAGTGCCTAACAAGCTGTGTTATTAGTTCGGCTTTATTTAGAAAGTCCAACTGAAATGCCCCATACATCATTAAGTCATGGAGACAGATGTCATGAGGAACGATGCCGAGTCTCCTAAATAAAGTGGAGAACTCCTACGCAGAGCACAAAAAAATACAGAGCGTGTGGAGAGTTTCAGTAACAGAGGTCAAACGACCAAAATGTGGCTGCTTCTCCTAAGGAAAGTGGATCCAGTTTGGTTCTATTCAGCTCTCTTTGTCTCCAGAAACAGACATGGGACGTACAGTACTGTAATAATGAGAAGGGAACAAAACAGGCCAGAGTTTAACACAGCTGGCTACAGATCTGTCCAGACAGTTCCCCTTGAAGTCAGAATAGACTTGTCTTTCTTCTGAAGGAGAAACATCAGGGTCTGGCTGTCATGACACACTTGTAGAAGGGTGTCAAGCTAAGAGATTTCTGAAAAGCTTAGAGGGAGACTAACTGATGCTGACCAGACAAGGTGCTGTACCCAATGATTGCAAAGAGTTTGGGTTCCTTGGTCGCCACGACCAACAGGGTAACGCGTAGAAACTCTGCCTCTGCAGCAGCGGCTGAGGAGCAGATTAAACAATCATGATGAGCGCGTCAGGGCTGCGAGGAGAAGGCTGTGCTCTCCAAGAAAGATCAGTGCTGTCTACTTTGCTCAGGGCCATGTGGATAAGCCAGAAGGCTGTTCTGAGAACAGATGAGCTGAAAGTAGAACTCTGTGACCTGAATAAGAAGCCTTGTGGTTTAGGACAAGCAAACACTGGATTGCGGCGTAAGAACCCATCTATGAAACTGACAAACTTTGCTGTTTCTGGACCGGGAACTAACAGAGTGGGAAACTATCAAAATCCATTTGTGAACAACAAGCGGACCATGTACTGGAGCAGGAGAATGTTGGTGAAAAGAAAAGATACAAGCACAATAAAATGAAAGTATTTCTGACAGGATGTCCTTCAAACTTTAGCACTATTATTGTTTGTGCAGTACATCAGATATTTGGCAGATTTGTGTTTATCTATGCAATTTCCGGGCTACAAATTGAATTAGATTTGAATAAATAAATAAATAAAAGTTTTTTTTCCATATACAGACCGCACCTGTCTATAAGCTGCAGGTGTCCACGTTGTAGCAAGAGCACACCGAAGATTCTCAAGGCTATCTCATAACAACGACTACATGTAAGGGCGCATACAACACGCAAGCCTCAACAGCTTTCATGTTTGCATAGTGTAAACATCTCTCCATGTTCGGTGGCATGAAGCTCCGGAATCTGTAGAATTCACAAATTAGCCGGTTCAGAGCAAGTAAAGGGAGTAGCAGCTTGTAGTCGGGAAATGACCGTAGTCTATTTCACTTCCTTTGACTACAGGCTTTGAAGGAGCTCAGTTTCTACTCTGATGATGACAAAACCTTAGATACAATATCACAAATAACCTTTGAATAAAGAAATAAACTTGAGATTTTATTGGAAAATATAATAAAGAATATTTGTATTTATTAGAAAAGACAGACGAATGATATGTTAATCAGATATTTCAAAACATTATTATTCTTGTTATTATATCTGCCCTTTAATTCTGGTAAAAGTTCTCATGGAAACTTTAAATTAGACTGCAGAACTTTTACGCATCTGTCTGCTACAGACCGAACTGCATATAGTCAAAAGTCATTGTGATTGTAATCTAAAGCCCAACATAAAGTAGTGCAGCACATTTTTACCTCCACCTGCAGAATGCAGTGACATTTGAACAGGATACTGTGAGGGTCCTCACAATCACAGCCAGGTAACGGCCTCAGAGATTAACATCCATAAAGAGTATTGTAGAGGCACCATCACCTGCCCCCATGTTTTATTCACGACGTTCCTCCGTGCATTACCATACATATTTATAACGATAACTGCATTTACATGTACATGGACACCCCTTGGACGCACACACATGCGCACACATAGCGAAGTTCAGCCTCACCCCGAGGCCTGAAGCTGTCATTTTAGTCCTTCACAGCGGTGACTGTACTCGTGTATCCCTTGGAACACACACAGATTCATTGTGTGCAGGCGTGTGTGTGATTCACGCTGGCTGATAGATGATGGCTGCAGGCCAGGTGGGCATTGACTCATCTGCTGCTGCTGGGAGGTGAATTGATGGCAGGGAAATGGCTGGAAAATGTTGGAGGGGGGAGATAAAGTTCAGTGGGGGAAGACTGTTGGTCGTGCTGCCACTTGAACTGGGAAACTAACTGTAGATTTGGGCAGACTGATGCAGGGAGGGAAGACTGTGGTACAGGGCTGCAAGGTGGAAGCCGAAAAGGTGAAAGGTCACAGAAGAAGATTGGAGTAGAGGACACTACTGGTTTGTCACTCAAAAACAACACCGTGTCAACAAGAAATGTCATATGGTCGATTTCAACGTGGCAAAAAAAATGGTTCCCTCCATTCTCATTATCCCATCATCTACTGTAGCCTTCTCTCCTCGGTTTGCATCAAGGCTTCTCTGTCCCCCTCTCGCCCCCCACCTCCCCCTTAGCCACTCTGCTGTTTTCTCCAGCGGGGCTTAAGATGGAGGGATTTCACCCCCTTCTCCCTCCGTGTCAGTTCATTTCCAGCACAGAGTGCCACGCGTGGAGCCAGCATCCATCAGCAGCGTGATATAAGCTGCTGTGAATGTCACGGGTCAACTTGTGATATTATTCTGCCGTTAATGGCCCACCGTGTTATGAGGCCTCTAATACCTCTGGAAATGAGCGCCCAGACGGCTGTGAGGCCGGGAGGCCACCTTGAAGCGTCACGTGGCTCCTGCTCTTTCACGGGAGCTTGAAGAACGACTTTTCAGACGCTCAAACAAACAAACACACTCGACCCCCTTCACTTGCAGCCTTGGAACGGTTTGGACTTTGGGCTTATAGTTGCACGCTGGTGCTTAACTTCCCGTAACAGACTACAAACACAGCAAAATTTAAAAAAAAAATGGCATTTTGTGGCATTTAGTCAAAGTGCGGGATGTGCTCGGGGAAAATGCGGGCACGCATTAATTCAGTTTGCATTCATCAAAATTACATTAGTTTCAGCCTTACCCAGCGTGAAGTCAAAAGACGTACACCGAGAGGCTTGTAAATATTACTTCACTGCAATTCCAAAGTGGCCACAGGTGCAGCCCTCATGCATTTATTAAAAGCACATTTGAATTTTTAAACTGGTGCATTGCATTGTGTTGTGGCGGGCGAGCTGCGCATTCGGTTCACGCGCCCCCCGCCCCCCTCCCCTCCCGCTGCAATAAAAGGCTCGCATTGGTAATTCTGAACACAGCCGCCGTCCGGCACATCCGCGTTTTCCAGGATTCCCACAGAGGCGTTTAAGAGCAAAGCTTAAACGCAGCGCTGCTTCTGTGCTCCGACCTACAGCGCTGCTGAGACCCCTGTCGCAGCAACACTGAGGCTATGTCTAACATTTCAACATTAATTATTCATTTTAGCCTTAATTCCAATGTATAAAGATATAATAAACAAAAGGCCCACAGCTATGGACAGTGGAAGCCTTTATTGCCCTCTGTGTTTGCAGCGAAACAACAGGACATGTGCTGAAAACACTCTCTCTTTTAAACCTTTCAGCCACTGTCAGTTTTTTTCTGCATTCCTAATTTGGTAGACATAAATTAATGATTAAAGCGTCTACGCAGAGCGGCTTTTAGGATCTGTGCAAAATTATTTAGACGGGAAAAAAAAGGTACACTTCATGATTTCTGGATGACGTTTTTCAACCAATCTATACCAGATGGCAGGAGGACTATCCGAACGGGGTCTGATTCATGTCCTTTTGCCTGGAGTGGACCTGCATTGTGCCCCATCCAGATCTCATTTCAGAAGTACTGTTTTTCATTTTACTAATAAAAGCCGAGAAGAGAGAGCAGCGGTGGCGGCGAAATAGTCACATCCTGTAGCTTCGACTAGCACCACCACGCAAAAATACTCAAAGTGCAAGTCATGCATTTAAAACTTTACTTAGGTAAAATGATTGATGGATTAGCAAGATAATTGAATTTAGTATAATACGTACTCAATCTGAAGAACGGCCACTTCTGGGGCATTAAATGATCAATTAATTAAAGTGTAAAGGATGAGCTGCATGTTAATGCTAGCTGGTCAAGGTGGAGCACTTTAGCCTCAGTTGTCAGTTTATTAGCTTCACCCAGCGACAAGACAGTCAGTGTAATACAATAATCCCACAGTAAATCCTCGCAGTCGAGGACGTTCAGCTTTGTTTTACACAAATTTGTTTAACTCAGATACACAGACAGGTATTTCACTGGTGTATTTTACAGTGACTTGTAGAGGAGTGGACGCAACTCACACAGACTGAACAAACTCTTATTTTAACATGTGTCCACTTTCTAAACTTTGGACTTTTGGCTGAGACCAACAGGGAAAACGTAAAAATGTTTCTCAAAAAATGTCTAATCTTGTCCATCATTGTAGCTGACTTATATCTAATTCTTGTCATCTTTAAATATCTAGCCTGATTTTGTACTGAGACAGTGCTGCTGTTTCACCAGGCTAAAGCTCGCTGGATTGGAGCTAGCTAGACTGCAGGCTAGCGCTAACTTGCCCACCACCCAGGAAAAGTCACTGTACTGTACTGTGTAAACATACTACACATTTGTTTGTTTATTAAATACAGTAGCTTCGCTTGCTGACAAGCCTAATTTCCTGAGAGAACACAACCTAGCGCGGCCGTAAAAAGAGCTTATACCTGTATTAACGAGGGACTTTTAATGGCCAGCATGGACGGGGGCATGATTAAAGCGAGCACCTACCCTTTCATGTGGTCACGTGGTGGAAGGTGGTCGTACGGAGGAAGACGATGGCAACCTTTATCTCGTCGCGAGGAGGGTCCCGGCCTCTTTGATCTTTCCTCAGCCAGACACTGTCTCTCAGTGGACGACCTTGACTGCCTCTGTGACCAATTTCCAGCCGGGGAAAACACAAGCGATGCTATCTGGGCCTGCTGGTTATTAGGGCCAGGCTCCCCACCGTCCCCGCAGCCACAGCTCCCATTGCTTTTGCAAAATGATGTTACATGCAGCTCTTTTCCGTTCCTTCCACTGGCTCCAGCTGATCCTGTGACCTGAAGACTTTTGTTACGTTTTCCATAAAATAAAAAATAAAAAAAGTTGAGTTTTGAATGAAAAGCATTTTAAAATAATGAAAGCGAAGCCACGACTAGGCCTAGGCAAACGTAGAGCATAGAGCATTTTTAAAAATTGTGTAAAAATAAAACTGGTTTCTACTCCAAGGTGTGTTAAGCGCCTATGATTTCTTACAGTAGACGAGTGCAGTCTGGAAAACTGCAGCGCCTGAGACCACCTCGCACGGCATTACAGGACGCCCTTTGATATAAAAGCTACCTTTTCACAAAATGACACCACTTCTAGCTTTTCTTTGCCCTCGGTAACCCTCATCCTGTTGCACTACCTGGCTTGATTTACGGTCGTCAAGGTAACCACTCCATTATAAGCCTAATAGCTCGCACAGAACAATGCATGTCACAATTCTGACAAATTTTTATACGGCTGGCTGGAAAATCATTGTCATCTTAATTGCCATTACATGTGTGTCCCCCAGCATGAGCACCTACCTGGGCACCTGGTATATATTTTGTAAATTGTCTGCCTCTGACAGCACCGACAAAGGGCACAGAATAAGCGCCGCGCTGAAATCTGTTCTCTGCAGACTCCTACTGTTTGCTGTTTTCTTTCTGAAGGCGCTTTAATTTTCGCTCTTTCTTGAACAATTCCTCATTCCGACAGCGGGACGCTGACACAGAGGCGCAGGAGAAGCGTTGTGTGAGGCCCGGCCTCCGTGAGCCACAGCAACGCACGGCAGTGAAACTCAAACGAAGCCGCTTCTTTCCAGTGGGATCACATTCCGACTTTGTACAGTAGAAGCGATGAGAGGAGCACAGAGATGCGCGATAAACCGGGAGGCAGTAGCCTTATATGCCGAGGAATTTTGCATAATGAATAATTATTGTCGCTTCCCGCTCTGCCTTGTATTGTGTTGGGTGTTAATCCTAACAGATGAGAGCTCAGGTGGACAGAAGGCAGTAAAGAGCAGCGGGAGCGTTGCAGGGTTTAGTGCTGTGGCCTCAGCTGTAATGAAGCAGGTGCTTGCAGTGGAGGTACAGGAGGGAGCTGTAATCTGGAAGGCTGTCTGCTTTATTACACTACTGCCTTGCCACGAGGGCACCGCTCGCACGTGGAAACGAGCGCAGCAGCAGAGAGGGAGGGAAAAAGTGAGAGAACAAATCTGAATGTGTGAAGTAGGGAACCAGAGGGCGAGGGAGGGAGGGAGGGAGGGAGGGAGGAAGGGGAAGCAATCAGCCGCCCGGTCCTAATCACGTTCCTCTCTCTTTCCCTTTCACTCTAGCCCTGCTCCCAGCTCTGCATTTGGACACATTAAGTTGCCTAAATTATTTCATAAGCAGCTCGGCCTTCACCACCAGCGAAGAAAGAATGCAAGGGAATGATGTAGAAGGCACTGATTAGACCTAATTATGAATCCTGATTAAGGCTTTTAATTAGTCGAGCCAGCACTTCAGCTGGAGAGGGCGGCAGAGATGGAGAAGACAGGGAGCGAGAAGAGGGGGGGGGGGGGGCATTCGAAGGCAAGTGGAAGAGGAAGAGTCTGCGGGGAGAACGGAGGTGAGGCACGAAGTGAGACGACGCAAAAGAGCAAATAAATACTGAAAAGCACCTTGAATGGTGTGTGCACGAATAGAATGAGCGCTAGAGAGATCAGGACGGATGACACATTTCAGTCGAGACTCGGAAGCCGCAATTCAATGACCTTTGACCTCTGTTCATTCTTTTATAAGGCCACACACGCAATAGAACCTGATTGTAGATTTAGCCTCGCTCTGTGTTTCTGCCGGCTCGCCTCGGTGACAAATTAACGTTAGTGCAAGTCAGCAAACAGCCTTATCACCTTCATCCAGCATTTTTCCAATTATGGAGCAGAATCTGTTTCTGCATTTTCATGCTTCTCATTTATCCAGCCTAGCTTATTGATTGGGCAACATGTGCTTTAATAGAAGGTGTTGCACATTGTGCATACAGATTAGGAACTTTAAATAGAATTCACTAATTCAATATTTATTTATTTTTTTCCTTTAAATTTGGAATTAGACGGGGTCCGCGTGGAGTAGAAGGTTCTCGGGATAATGGCCCTTTTTAACATGTGCAGCTCTTTGCTTGGCAGACGTTCTGTTTTTATTAATCTCCACTGAGCCTGGTGCACATACAGAAGCTGCGACTCTGAAATCAGTCAGCTGACCACGTGTGATCACGTTGAACGTGAGCAAGAAACTTTAGCCTTCGGGCACTTTCAGTCACGTTGGCTCTGCTGTGTATTCGTTGATGAGTTCGTAAACTTCTAGCACCTTTTGCGTTTTAAAGTTTTTCACGTAAAAATCCAAGCCCGCCACATGTGTCCACCTAGTGCCCATGTGTGTTCCACACAAATAAATACTGTACAGGAAAATCATGTTGAAGGTGTCAGCTGTAGCTACTGTCTGCAACAATTCCTGCAAAACTATAAAGAACATTGCATTAAAGTGGGGCGATGTAGAAGAAGCTATTTCTGACCAAACACTTTAATAACACCTTTTATATCTTAGCATTTGCTCTTTAGTTATGAATGCATACTCTTGTGCTAGTGCTTGTGCGTTAATAGAAAAGACCTATTTCTGGTCTTGGGTCTGTGTAATTTAATGAGCACCTTCAATAGTTATACCATTGCAGCTGAGCTACAAGCAACTGTGCAAATCCTCCAGACAGGGAATGGAGAGATGTTTTCACGAAGACAATCTTATCTCAGCCTTTATTTCCGCGGTTTTAATCAGCATTAGCACTTTTGAACCTGACCCTAGCAGGCCTATCAGATCTAATAGTCTCTTGGGAGTTTCTCTCTGGAGTGTTAAGCAGGAGAAATACATTTGTGTCAGGTAATAGCAGGGAATGCTGATATTTCCCCTTGACTTTTCCACCACTGTTTGCATCCCTGCTTCTAATCTTCCTCTGTAGGAGAGGCCTGATGTGCCTGCGTGCTGTTGATCTCCACATTTTGACAGATCCTCGTTACAGACATAACCTCGGAGTTGATACGTTCTTCGCCTCTCATCTTCCTTCTTTCCTCGTTCTTTTCTGCATTTTCTTTGTTCTGCTTCCCATCTGGCTTTTTTTTAACTCAAAGTACTTCATACTCTCTCTCTCTCTCTCTCCCGCTCTCTCTCCTCTCTACAGTACACCATTTGGCACAAAACCTCATCTCTCCTCCTCTCATCCCTCGCTCTCACCTCAATTTTCAGCTGTTGCATAATTAATTAGCAGCACTGTTCACTATCAATGCAATTACTCCAGAGAATGGAGAAAGAGAAAAAGGGGAGAGAGACAGGGATGGTGGGGGGCGGCGGTGGTGGGGGGGTAAAATGGGAATACAGGGCCAAAATGGAGATGCCATGCAAAACATGAAATAAAAAGATGGAGAGAGAGAGACGGAGAGAGGGAAAGGCAGAGTGATTTCAGCCCTTAAAGGGATGAAGTCAATGTGGGCTAAAATCAAAGTGGTAATTTTGACAATGTAAAATCCATTTGGAGGCTCGGGGATCCAGATGGAAACAACTCAGGTTTGGCTCAAATGGAACATTATACACCTCCTCTTACTAAAATGGACTTCATTTTTTCGGCCCTACAGCTCCATGATTATTTGTCTGTATCACAAGCAAGATTTTAAATGTTTACAATTACACCCAGCCCTTCAGTGTTTAGAAAAAACACATCTGCATCTGAACATCTGCACACGGACACAAATCTTTATAGCACATTTATACGAGTCATGGCGAAAAGTGTGAGCGTGACGACCACCTCCAAAAATTATTCATACATGTATGTCAACGCTCCGTGTTTAGTCTTGTTTGAACATTCCTGATCAGGCGCTGGCAGCGGCGAAGGCTTTCCACACTGGCACATGGATCAGCACACCGTGCGCCGTAGCAACCTAATAATAAGAATAATCATACATAAGTGGGTCAGATTTACAGTTTTCGCTCCGTGAATAATGTGGACAGCGTAACATCATTTACAGGACATGTGCTGGCTCCAGTTCAGTCTCGTAGAAAGAGATATTTATCCACAACTGTTATTGAAACCGCCGTTGAAAGCTGTGATGTCATGAAAAGTTACGTCTCAAATGAAGTGTCACACATGGCGGAAAGCGTGCGTGACGGTATGCGCATTCTCCGCAGTAAGTAATGGACTGCATGGGAAAGTGCTTTTTCTTCTGTCCAGATACATCACATACATCTGGCCTGCTGGGTTTTTATACATCCCAGTGACTGGCCCACAGGGAGGATCTACGGTTGCAGGTCAAAGCAAGGTGACATATTTCGCCAGCGACCGACCCAGATAAGTACAGGAGCATTCGCTGGGAATGACATTTCTGCTGTTGTCTGCTTTACAGCAGGCCCGTCAGCGGCTATATTGTTACGACGGGGGAAACCATTTCAATTTAGCCGCGGCCGATCGTACAGTATCACCAACCGAAGATGACAAATTATTTACCGTGTCACCGGCACCGTTTTTCCCATCACGCCGTCGCTACGAAAGCGAGGCTGAAAGTGAAAAATGCCTCTGTAGACAGTTCCATTCCACCAGGGAACTTTGATCTGTTACTTGCAAACAGCCTTTAGCAGCGATTTAGCCAAGAGCCATTACTTTCTCTGTGGCAATTAACACAAAGCCAGTGCATTGAAGGATCGATGCCATTTGTCTGTCTTTAATTTGTTAGCCAGACATCATACGACGCTGCTGGGATGCTGGCGTCCAGCATTTCATCCGTGACGGAGGGATCTGGGGAGTGCGATGCATATGGAGGGGCTCACCATACCAAATCACCAACAGAGAGAAGATGTTCTCTAGGGTCTGACAGCCCATAAATGACAGATGGACTAATACGACTTAATTCCTTCCTCTTGTAATTCTTAACGGCGTAATTGCAATTCAAGGCTGGATGTATTTTCACATACAGCGCAACTGGTGTGGCTGTGTGCTGTTCTTGGAGACCCGCCACGTTCCTGCTCCGCGCTCGCCGTCAGGAGCTCTCGGGGTCTATTTGATTCAGTGCAGATACTGATCGTCTTAGCATTGGAAATAATAAACACGACGTGTTAAAAAACTTGTCAAGTAAAGCGAGAGAGAGACATGCGGAGAAAGCTATTTCAGTGTATCCTGTTTCCCTATTCAGCCTCATTTAATTGTAGTTTCTATGGCTTTACTTTCAGACATCCATTACTGAAATAGCAATTCTATGAGCATTAATGAGCCAGTGGCACAAAAGCCCACTAAAGAGCAAAGAAAGGCTGTTTAATTTATCAAGACAACACACATATACAGTTATTTGTATGAATATGCACACACTCTCACGCACACACACCAATATCCTGGAAGGTATTTCTAATTACAAGCAAATATATTCATTGATATTGTTGCAGCACTTTATCATTGCAGGATGTGATTTGCATTGAAATGTGTTTTTTTGCTGTTGTGTTAATTGTTTAGTGTGGACTAATTAGAGCCCGTCTGTCATTAACAGTGATCACTGCTCTCTGCAGACGGAGGCGACGGTGACAAACACTGACAGAGGAAGGACGGGGACAAAGGAACTGATGGGGGAGGGAGTAGAGGGCTTTTTAGTTGTGTGTCTGTCAGCAGTGGAACTCCTGGATTGTTGTGCAGTCATGGTCTCCAGAGGATCAATTATTGACTTACAGTACTGATTTGAGATCTTGTGATGTTATCCGTCGCGCTATCAGCAGGTTAAAGTGTCATCTTATCAAGTGAAATATCTACTTGCATGGCAAGACACTGACAATAATTATACTGCTGCGAGCTGCGTGTTTACGTTGGACATCGTGAGCCTGGAATCTTGGCAAAATGTTCACTAACCCTGTGCTATGCATTAAAAGTTTGGCAGCAGTTCTAAAAGATTTCTTGCTTTAGAACAGAAGTTGCTGTGTGTATTATTGTGCCTGTATGTTTTGGCATGTTGGCCTGTTTGCATGGATGACAGAGCGCTGGCTTGTGTCACTCACTGTTAGCTGGAGTAGACGTGTTTGTTAGTCCTTGTCTTTCTCCATCAGAGTGTGTCCATCCACATTAGATCCCATTGCGGGATTAAGTGGCACCGTCGGAGGCACACGGTGGCCTGGAGTAGTTACATCTTCATTTACAGCTGGCAGCTGGTGATTCGTTGCCTTGCGCATCTTATAGGTGTCTGCGAGCCCGTGAAGCCGGGTGTGACTTATTCATAGGTAAATGGAGAGTGAAGAGATTTCAACTCAAGCTGATCGACTGTGTGTACATATCACATGTATCGATGGAGTGTGTGGTGGTGGTGTGTGTGTGTGTGTAGCACAGAACAGATGGAGTGATAGGTGGTAAATGGGAGGAGAAGGCTAATCTCCACTGATAAGGAAGGAAAGATCACAGGTGAAGGTTGCTGATGTAGAATTGATCAGGAGAATGTCGACGCTGTGGGTTTCCTAAAAACAAATGAGGCGAAAGGCGCCTGGGAACGCAGGTAACAAACACAATCTGAAAAAAAAAAACAGGCTGCGGCACTGAAGGGTCTGCCTTTAAAACGTCCAGGCTCAGCTGAGGAATAACGCCGCACAGACCCGGACTGAGCAGAACGGGCCGGACTCCTGTCACATCCGCCGAAGGTTCAGATGCGAGACACATTTGCCACACAAGCATTAAAATGATTACAACCGCTGTGAGAAACACAAGGGAGGGAAAAACAGGTACGGATTGTTTTCAGCCATCTGCCACTTTTACCGCCTCACAGCAAAAACAAAATGACTACTCATGAAATAAGTACAAAGGAATTAGAGTCCGTGATGTGGGATATAAATTACACAGTTTGCAGCAGGTGAGCCAATCCATGTTAATTTGGAACTAGCCATGCCCAGCCATCTATGTCCTTCCTCATCCAAGCTTGCAGCGCCAACAGCACCAGCACCTGCTTCCTCCCAAACAGAAAACACTTCCATATCAGCAGCTTGACTTTTTCCTTTCAAAGACAACAATCATTGTATGTGGCAAACACAAGGCTGATAGCGCAAGCTTATCTTAAAAACACAATTTGGTGTGCTTAAAAGCTGGGTAAACTACATGTGTTTATAGACCCGCGCTGCCAATCAGCTTTCTGTCTATCTCGCTGCCCCCAGGCCCCTGGCCCGTATGCGTGCCGGGTCCGCGAGCCTGGTCACGCAGGTCAGGACCCTGCCAGCCTCGCCCTGACACGAGGTGTGTGTGTGTGTGTGTGTGTGTGTGTGTGTGTGTGTGTGTGTGTGTGTCCATCTGCTACCATGGAGGTGCGCCGTGTGACAGATCACCCCTGATCCCGACCCCCCCGGGAGACAGACAGAACACGCATGTGTGTGTGTGTGTGTGTGTGTGTGTGTGTGTGTGTGTGTGTGTGTGTGTGTGTGTGTGTGTCACCGTGCACGTGTGCCCGACCCCCAACCGCTAACTAACATCGCCACTTTCCTTTCAACACCCCCCCCCCTCTTCCTGTCAGCTCACTCCAAACCAGATGGGGTGCCAGGGTCACCTCTGACCCCCCCCACCTCACAGTGACTGATGGGGACAGCCCACCGCCACCCCCCCATTGTACCCTGATGGGCATCTGACGCGACCGGGGCCCATTCATTAGGACCCCAACCAGCACGCACCTGAGCTTCTTAATAAGTCTGCCAATCAGTGTTGTTCTAGCGGCGACACATTTCACTAACTCCACTACTTTATCACGGGGTGGAATCAGTCATCTGTCACGTGGCACCTGATCTTTATAATAATGCTGACATTCAATGCATCAGGCAATAGAAAGCAAATGACCTGTACTTAAAGGGTCAGTTCACCCAAATTACAAAAGAAACCCCTCGTATATCAGCCACGATGATGACTTTGGTTTCATTTTGCTCCATTCCTACACCCCGAGACTAAATCTTGTTTGCATTAAAAACAGACACTTCCAGAAAAACTGTCTCGGCAGGATAATCCCCACACAGACCTGTCAACATTTCACAGGCTCTATTATTCAATGAATGGTGAAATAGTGAGGTCTGTACATTGTCTGGGGGTGAGCCAGACGCTACATTTGGAATGAACGTTGCTTTTGTCAGTTCTGATTTCTGGGATGGCCATGAATGAAATTTCATTCACGTCTTTAGTGTCTGAGCGGAGCCAGAACTGTTAAGTGTGTACATCAGAAAACCTCAACACGTTTAACTACCAGCAGAGAGAGAGAGAGGACGTGTTATTATATACATCACTTACATGACCTGGCACTTCACCAAGCTTTTACCTTTGATTTAAAGAGCAGGCTCACGTAGCTGTGCACTGTAGCATCCCGTCGCCTTACGAATGCTACCACCAAATATAAACACGTCGTTACGCGACTCTGTCTTCATCTCGGCGGCGTCTGAGTCCACGAGTCTTCACATCTGCATGTACCCGTGTCATGAGCTCTTGCTGGGATGTGAAGGGTTGCTATTTTTATGGTGTGAAGTGTGACGTGTACACCAAGGCCATCAGAGGAAGGTGGAGGTTTGTCTCGTGGAATCTGAGGGATTGCCTCATGCCAAGGCTCACGGGCAAATTAGCATACAGATTCAGTCACGGCTGTTGTAAATCCATTTTTCTTCTCGCAGATCTGTAATAAGCACCTTCTTTGCTTACGAGAACTAGTTTTTTTCCTTGTGATGATTGCTTTTTCCCCAGTGTGGGAAATACATCTCTGAGTATTAGATGATTGGTACAGCATGCTGCAATATTAGGTGTAATGTGTTTTTTTTGTAGGGGAATGATCCTTATCAGTGTATGAAGTGAGACTGAAATCATATGGTTGCATGGACCCACTGGCTAACAAATCTCTTCAGGGCAGAGGTGATAAGCCAAAATGCTATTTCCTCAAAAACGCCAAAGGAGAGTTGAAGAGGTCAATCTGCTTCACTATCAGAAAAAAATGATTATCTCCGACATGAAGTGCACATTTTACAGGCGACGGCATCCACTGATGGCACATGTTCGGCGCACTGGAGAAGCTGTTTGATTATGTCGTACAGCGGCAGAGACGACAGGGCAGATGAGACGGAACACGAGTGGCACATACAGCAGTAACGTGAGGGAGGCGGAGGACGTCTGGCCGAGTCACATGATCAAAGCCGTGTGCATGCGAAGCCAACCCTGGGATCTGAACTCGGAAAAGTATGGTTTCGATTTCCAAAAATGTAGCTTACAAATCAAATTTTGATCTGGACTGGGAACACTGGGGACAATTAAATGAAAACAGCTATTTTGCCATCTGCAATCCATATCCTTTGGGGAATCCTTTGCATATGCAAAATCCAACTAGCTGAGGAATAAAAACATTTAGGGCTTGAAAGGTCAAATGTTGCCTGTGAAGCACTGTCCCTACTCAAATGAGGCCCCTGGGGCCTTGTTTTAAAGTGAGCGTTTAAGAATGAGTACGGTGACGAGCACAAGCAGTCATCTCTCACCCCGGGAAGGTTACCTTCTTTAAAAAGGCCACCGTGTCCCTGCGTGAAGGCCTTTTCAGGGCTGCGTGTCACATACGCCTCTGCAACTGGTGGCTCTGGCTCAACCTTCAGGTGTCGCTTCAGGACGCCTCTCCGCAGACACACTCTGCTGTTGACCTTTCCATTTTAACACTAGTAGCTAATCCGCAGCACATTTTCTACTCATTAGAAGTCGCCAGATTCCTCGAAATGTGAAATGCAAATGGACGAAAACCAAAATGTGCCTCCAGTCTGACTGAAACGTGCAGTTCGGTAGTTGACTGGAGCCGCCGCGAAGCTTGCTCAGATTGATTTCATGCCAAAAATGGTAATCGGCACCTGAGCAACACGTTTAACATTTTTGGCAATTTCAGGGAATAACTTCTTTTGAGGGCTCACACATGCAACGTAATCGTTTTGTTTCTGTAGTTTGTCTTATTTGCACTAGTGAACAGGGAGATATATGATTTAGAGCTACTCTATCTAATCTGTTTGTATTTCATACTTCATGTTTCTACATAATAAACAAAATCATTTTTTCCACGCCAGTTTAATGCCAGGATAATCTGTCTACAACACAACAGGTATTTATGCTATTTAATCCTGTGTGCAAAATAAAATGACCTTAAAATTAGGAGAGGCAGCTTTTAATTTGTTAGCATGTTAAATCATGTCAAATTAAATCATTTGACAGATAACATACTGTAGACGGCAGACTCATCCTGGATAAAACACAGGCAGAAAACTGCAGCCTGAGGTGAAACACCACCTGTTCCAAAAGCACTTTATTTATTAACTTTCATTCAGGTTGTGTTAAAACCTCTACAACACTAATCACACAATCAAACTCCTTTGGAAGACCGTTGCCTTGGTAACATCAATGTTTGCTTTCGTCAAATTCTGATGTAAAAGGGTGATTTTGAAGGAACCTCCTTGATAAGGAAAAGGTTAGATGGCAGCTGCTTGGAAAAGAAACACAAAGCAGAGTGTAATGAAGTTACCACTATTTTGCTGATTAAAGCAGCCAATGTCCAGTCAACAGTCCAACTTTGGATGACCTTAACGTCTCTCAATCAATATTCCGATGGCTGTAAGCACTGCTAGATAGCGTGGCATTGATTTGTAAATGATGTTGGTAAGCACAGAAGGCTCTCACAAACGGTGGAAGGAAAGCCCCGCTGCCTCCGGCCAATAATTAGCTGGTGTCAAACAGGTCATCAGTCGTGACATACAAACTGACTTCCCTTCTCTGGGGCCCTGTCCACTGCAGCGAGCCATGCCTTTGGTGCAAGAATATTAACTAAGGACACAATGGATGCACCGCAGTGACCAGTTCAAAGGACACCAGCCTGGCGTCCCGTGGCAGGTGATCTCATTGATAAGACGTCATGTTTTGGAGGTTTACAGTTGCGGTTGTTCTTTTTGTCTCATTGCATTTCATGGTCTCTCCGCGAAAGGTGTAAACAACCTAGAGGCAAAGCCGACACCTCAGTTGTTCTTATCTGAACTTGTCCTGCTCTCTGTGCTAGGACTAAACAGCTGCAGGTCTAATGGTATTCCCATCTACCTCAGCTGTGCTGTGTTTAGCACTAATGAGTGAATGTTAGCATGCTAACACACTGAATTAAAATGTTTTGGAGCTTAATTACGAAACCATGGCCACTGATTAGCAAACCATGCGCCCGCCTGCCCGCCCAGAATTTCACACCTCTAGTTCGAGGACGCGCAGCTACACCAGACAGCATCAGACATTGTAATGATGCCCAGAATTTCTTTGTTGCATTTATTAGCAATGATAAATGATCTGAAGTCTACAAAACAGGAACATTTAGAACCATCTTTGTGTTAAACGTAGAGTTTCCTTGATTGGATTGGTTTGAATACTCAAAGGACTCTATGCTTTCAGAAAATTGGGATATTAATCAGACTTACTGCTTGTCCTACATTTAGACAGTGATGCTACTTTGCTGATGGGGGGATGCATTATGTGGGGGAACTGCCTTTAGTTGCAGGGTAATTCATTCCCTATTATTTCTTCCAACAATGCACACTGATAGAGCCAACTGATTAAGAGACCCCTAGAAACAAAATTATGAGCTGAAGAGGCTACTTACTAATTATTTACTCTCAAACTATAAAGTCATGTTTACATTTGGCCCATCCTCTTTTTTGGACTCAAAAACATCCTTAGACAAACAACAAATAACTTGTTTTATGGCATATTTTTAAATTAAAAGAACGCCAAAGAGAGAAAAAATACAGAAGGCAATACCAAGCACCTGCGTCCTGTCATAGGATTTAAGAGTACTGTAAGTTCCAGCCAGATGCCCTTGATGAACTGATCATCAGCAGATGTGCAGGCTTCTATAATAGCAGAGCTTTTGCAGTTTGCTGCTCTGGCACATTCAAATGCGATAACACAATGCCAAAATGGACAGACATAAGCAATGGTAATACAGTAGTTGCTGCATATCAATCTGGAAATGGTTATGGAACTATTTCTTTCTTAACACGCTGAAGTTCAACTGTCACACTGTGGAAAGTATTCTAGACAGTTCCCAGTCTTTCCGGACGTGGACGTCCCGGCACGTTCGGTGCAAGGTCAGGCCATGCGATGCTGAGGAAAAGCCCCTCGCTGCGCATGTTAAGCGCTAAAGCCAGAGTCTAGACAATTAGAACAAGACCGAACAAGTACGGTTTCCTTGGCTCTTTGCAAACTGAATCTGAGCAAATTAGGAGATGAACAGATACTGTAAGAACAAGGGGAGATGGCTGGCACCAGTGCCCAGACACCAACAGCCACCGTCCATCGTGGTCTGGAGTGGGGATGGGCTTGTGCTGTAGTCACAGGACCTGCTGTACTGCTTTGCATCAGCATGCGCGCCCACTGTTGCGTGCTAACGTTCACCTCAAAGCCCTGCTGTGCGTTTCTGTCACAGCGCCGCTAGCCTGTCTGTAAACTCTTATCAAGCTGTTAATGTTTTCATATCTGTATTACTGCCAAGTAAGAGCAACTTGGCAGCTTGCAAAAAGAGGTCCATCAACAGAAGCTGTTTTTTTAGACAATAGGGTATTAAAACCACCCAATAAAGAAGCTACAGGCCTGCATTCCATTTAATATCTGATAATAAAGTATTACAGGGATACAAAACAAACTTTTCCAGTGTGGTTTGGAAACTGTAGGTGTGAGATTACCGGCAACATCCAACACAAACAAATCATCGTCCACGAGGTGCGGCCCGTGGCTCAGGAGCCGCGAGTGCTCGTAGCGGCGAAGGAGCCCGGAGCAATGATTCGGCTCATCGTTTGTATTCCGCAGACCTGCTGTGGGAAATGTCCACTCGCTGCTTCTCCTCATTCTGTGGCCTTAAAGTCATTGTTTGTCAGCATTAGTCATCCGCTCACCCTCTCGCCTCTCGCGCTCATACCTTTCCTCGACCGCCTCGCTCACCATCTCAGCGTGTCTGCGTTCTCCCGGGCGACCGCTACTGATCCCAAACAAAGGTACTGTATAGCTCTCCAACTGGCTTGAGGGGTAAAAGACTAAGAGAATGTAATGTATCTGTTTCAGCCCAGGCAGCCGGTGGGAACAAATATTGACATGTAATTTGTTTTTTCTTTCCCCTCTGTCTGTGGCCGAGCCTTCCTTTCCATTACAGCTGTGAGGGAGAGTGGGAGGGAGAGTCTGCGTCTCCGGGGAAACCGACGTGAATGATATATTTTTCGTGGTCCTTTTCTCCCGTTCTCCCGCTCTCGCGCCTTTCCCTCCCGTCCTGTGCTGCCCGGGCTTTGCTCTTCTCGCTCACGTCCTGTTGTCGATCTCTCCGGTGAGAAAGCGAAGCCCTTTCCAACAAGGTAAATAACCATTAGAGGGTGAGTGAGTGGGAAAGAGGGAGATGGCGGAGGCAAGAGAATGGAACTCGCAGAGCCAGAAAGACAGGGCCACAAGATGAAACTTTGAGAAGGTCATTTGTTGCTTTTTCAATATCCTCAAGACCCCATGTCCCACCTTTTATTTCATCCTAGTGCCTATTTGTCTTCGCCCGAATTGTGTCTTGACTACAGCGAGGGCCCGTTTACTATTCACGACTTGTAATATAGGAACACAATGGTTGCTCCTCACGAGCTTGTAAGATTTCTCATTACATCTCTTTATTTATCTTGCCAGCCCACAGACACAGACAGAGGGACGAGGGGATGAAAAAAAGAGTGAAACAAGTGATTTTGTTGTATTATTTAAGCACAATATCCTGGTCCAGCAGGCGTTCGTTGGCCGTAGCCATGCGACATACCCGAGGCCTAGGCCCGACTGGCGCTCCGCTCCGCCTAGCACACGTTGGACCCGTATTATCGATCACAGATGCTGCTCGTCGCCTTGGTTGCTTTAACTCAGTTTGCCCTCTGTCTTGCCGTCTGCCTCTCTCCCCCATTGTGTCTGCCGCTCCCATCCTCTCCATTACTTCTCCCCTTCATCCTTCTGCCTTTCCCAAGCGCCCCACTTCTCATCTTCCTCCATCTGCCACCCCTCTCTGCATCTCCTTCTGCCGCCATCCCTCCAACTTCCTTCTCTTTGTCCACGGCAGCCCTCTCTCTCTCTCATCAGACACCCCCCCTCCTCCCCCGTCGCTATCCGAGAGTCCTTAGCAGCCACTTGTAGACGAGGCAGGGGCCCGTGCACTTGGAGGTTATGAAGGAGACACGGTGAATCAAGTTCAGGGCTGTCCGAGTGTTTGCTCGACGTCGAAGCACCCTTGCTCGTTTGTGGATTTCATGAATAATTGATTAAATAATGGAAAATATAATGAGGGAGATGTTTTAAAATTCAAATTCAAATCAAACATCTCGCCGTGGCATTCGCACGCTCTTCAATAAGCAGATCTTCCGAGTGATTGGCTGAAGGACAAGGCTGCGGCTGCAGACTTGCACGAGGCGTCTGCGCGTCTCTGCTCTTGACAGATCGTGATGCACGCGTTCATGCTCCGCGTGTCGTGCGCACGAGAGGAATGATGGGCGCGTCTCTTCGTACGGCGCCTCAGCAGCTCCGACTGAACGTTTGTATCCGTGTGCGCGCTCGTGTGTGCGCCCGCCCGGGCCATGCGTGTCCATTAATGTCATGCTCCAGTGGCAGGGACGGATCAGACGTTGGAAACTACGCCGGATCGGGACGCGGCGCCGCGCGGCAAACGCGCGTCACGTCCATGTTGTCTCAGCCTGCCTGCAGCGCCTTCCCTCACTCCACTGCACTGCTGCGTTCATTCACTCTTGACTCGTTTAATTCTACCGCTTCCTCTTTTTCACCCCCTCTTCTCTGTTCCCTTCCTCTTGTCGTTCCCTGTTTCTTTCCCCTTCCATCACTCGCGCCATAATTTCACCTCTGCCGTGAATAACTCCCCTGCTCTCATATGCTCAGACCTTTTGGTCGCTCTCTCCAGTGCTGCCGTGGCACAGTGCAGGGATCATTAGCGACTTAATGGAGGTAGCCATTTTCTGCAGGGGGGAATAACAATGGCAATGAGCAGTATCCACCACTCCTCTGCCCTCCCCTTCCTCCCTGGCTCCATCCCTCCTCTCTCCCATCTTGTTGACTCTGCTTTCTCACCCTCTCTATGCCTGCAGTGACAGTGACACTGAGTGCTGTGTGCATCCTGTGTATGAGCGGCCCTCCTGTCTTATTTACACTCATATTAGGCTGGAAATCAGCTATGGATGTACATGTATATGTATATGTGTGCGTGTGTGTGTGTGCTTGTGCTTGTGCGGGCGTGTGCCTTGACATGGGACCGACCATCACTGCCAAATAGCTGCATAAGCGCACTGTGGTGTGACACATCGGTAAGAACAAACGCAGATGGATGCTTACACACTCACTCTCTCAGACACACACACACGCACACACACACACAGACACACACTCTCTCATGCACGATATTTTCAGTTCATATTTCTTCATCTGAGCAACTGTGACAGTTTATTTTGAGAGATATTGTTGCATGGAGAAAGGGAGAAAGATGGTGATTCACTGACACGCAGAATAGGAGAATGTAATAAAATCCCACCGATTCCCTAAACACACACACACACACACACACGCACACACACACACACACACACACACACACACACACACACACACACACACACACACACACACACACACACACACACACACAGGCTGGGCTGCATTTTCAGTTTTCCATTACCATAACATGTGATTTAACACTTCACCACTGGCTGAGAGTCCTGGATGAAGTTTTACAGTAATCTAATGAAGCCACAAACTTGTGGTCATTTAATCTACTATGGACTTTACTGAAGACAGAATTTGTCTTATGTGACATTACAATGTTTTTGGAGCCTCCATATACCTACATCCTGTTTCATTTACGTTATGCTGGACTAATTAATTACAGTACACATATTTGTGTCCAGAGTAGCTTGAGAGGTTTATCAGCTGCTGCTCCATCTAGATGAGTTCAGGGACAGTTCAGAGAGTAGGTCATCTACACAGGGATAGACAAGACTGAAGGTACTCGGTTAAAAAGCCTCCAACGCCAACAAAATCACAACTAGTGGTCTAAACCATACATTTGGAAAAGTTTCATACTCTTATCAAACAAGTAATAACAATAATAACAACAGCATGTTAAGAGTTTGATAATTGCTATGGACTACGGTGCATTTAGAGGTGCAGACTATGCTGCAGAGGACAGGCAGCAGATTAAGAATATAATCAGTGAAGGCTGTTCGAGCATAACGTACACAATTAAACTCCATTTAGGGTTAGATAAACATGACCGTAGCTTCAGGTAGCTGGTATGTACTTCAAATCGTTTTGATTGCTGACTCTGGCCTGACTCTGGCCTGTGTGGGAACAATTTCTATTCAATAACAGTAAGAACATTTTTATATAAAAATGACAAAACAAGCAAAAAAAAAGATTTATTTCCCAAGTGTCAAAGGGATGTCGGCAGGACTCAACACTCGCAATGACCAACCTTAAAACCATTACTTGTCCCCACCTATATTGTAGCTGCACCACTAATTGTCCACACTGATAGACAGTGAGCAGGCGGTCAGAAACGGTTGGCATTAAATATTCATGTTATAGTTTTGGCTCATAAATATGAATAAGGCCTGTTGTTGTTTGCTGCAGTCCATCTGTGAGAAGATTCACAGAGAAGTACATTGTGTTGTCATGCGCTCGCACACACAGATTTACTGACTCAGCCCTGGTTGGTGCACATGTACGCATCCATGTCGAGACAGACACACTTGCAACAGCGTGTCTGGCCTGACAAACCGCTACCACCCACCTCACGTCCCTTTATTTACCCACCGTTGTGCCCTGCGTCCCTCCACCTCTCTCCATCCTGTCGTTTTCCCCGTGCCTCCTTTAATACAAGCCTACCCTGCAGTTACACCTCCTCCCCTATCGCCGCCTGCCGCCACAAATCACAGCGGCGGAAAGAATGAATGGACAGAGGGAGACGGTGAAAAAGAGGGAAGAAGAAAATGTTAAAGGCAAGGGAGGCGTTGGTGGGGGCCTCAAACAGCAACAAAAGACCAGTGGGCATCCATCTCGGGCCTATCTGTTGACACAGGGCCACTGAATGAGCAGCCAGCTGGCTGGATCAACATGGATGAAAAATAGTAGCCGGAGCAGGAACAACAACCACCGCAGTAACAGGGATGACAACAGTTGATCCGACAGGAGCAACAAATAAAAACTACCAAGGCGTCTCCAAAAAAAGACCCCTCCACCTACAGCTGCCTCCTACTGTACACTAAGACTGGCCATCACTACAGTAAAAGCCCCCAGAGGGGGGAAGAATCACACCTGCTGTGGCAACTTATACCCAAAAAAAAACACTACTACCGACTCCAACCTTCACCAGCATCAACAATTGCAGTGTCTTCCGCAACAGCCATTTTTGCGGCCACTCTCGGTTTCATGCTATTTATTTATTTTTTTCTAATTTCCTCACTCAGCCTCTTCTCTCCCCCAAATCGCTCCGTCTCCCTCGTCCTTCTTCGCAGCTGCGATGGTGTGAACATCTGAAAACCCCCGGCCAAGGATTTGCACGAGGGGGCAAATGGCACCCCATCATTTCTCAGCTGCACCCGCTCATCTTCCCTCTCCATCTCGCCTCTTCCCTTCCCTCCGCACAGCCATCAACCGCTAGCAATCAAGCGAGATCTCCACGGAGCGCAGGGAGGAGGGAGCCGGGAGCATGGAGAGTGCAGGTGCTTGGCATTTAAGGCTAGACCTGACCCGACTTTCTAGGCACTGACGGTTGACGTAAACCTGCAACGTTACTAAAATATTAGTATTCACAGTTCCCAGGGGGTTCTCTATTTGCTGAACAGGCAATAAAGCCTCACAGGTGAAAGACTGGCTACATTAATCCACTTGGGTGTCCTTAAGGCTACCATAATTATTCCTATAATTAGTGTGGAGTTTAAATGTTTTGATTTTAATGTTTCCTTCAAAATCACAGTCAGCGGAGAAATCCATAATTTACCACGCTGAACTCCAAACTCCAAATACCAATGATGATATCAGCTTTCCATCAACACATTTTGAGAGTTTCCTCTCATTTTGACCGTCTGTTGGCGGCACCAAAACCAATAGCCTTCAGACGAGGGTTTTTCTCTTCATTCCAGCCGGGCCGCGAATGTTTGAGGCGGCGGTGCTGGTGCGGATGGAGGAGGTTGAGCAATGATGGGGCAAACCGTTGAGGGAGGACCGAGATAAGAGGGGCGAGGGAAGCAGAGAAGGCCGGGGCAACGAGCACCGACGAGGGCTGATCTCTATTGATCACCACAGACAGCTTCATTATCAGCACTCACCCGACACGCGGTGAATTCACAAGCGCTTCTTCTGTGCGCGTGTGTCTCCGCCTCTTGAACCCACTGTCTAGACGGGCAACGACTTCGTTTATTGGAGAAGCTGCTGGATGAAGGACGTACTTGAAGGCAGATTACTGTATATACTGAAGCCTGTTCCTTTGGTTATTGTACTGTACCTGGGCTCACCTTCCAGTATTTACCCCTGCAGGCTTTTCACCGGCTACGCATTCATGTATTAGTGAGAGCAGCTGTTGAGACATCGCTCTGAGAGCTGGAGATGGTATTGAACGCTGAAACAGGCCTGTCAGGGAACGAGAGGAGGAAGTGAAGTACAAGAAACAAAATGGTCTTCTGTGAGCAACGCAGGAGCAAAGCCTCCCTCTGCTCTGCTCTGTTGATTTTACTATTATTGCCGTTTTCGAAGGCCAATATCAATATTAGCACAGAAAATACATTGCTCCATATCTTCAGATGTAACCTTCATGCTGGAAGGATGGTTATTTAAACTCAGCCAGGATATTTACTCGCTCACAGTGAGGATTTCTTGCCTTTTCATATTTGTAGTTGCATCTTGTGTCCTGTGTGCATCCATCCACTTCCATACAAAAAACACACTCGCCTACCAACACTAGTCGGGACGCTTTCATTACAGGAAAGCAACTTCATCTTTCGTCCCAGAAGACGCGAACATGAGCCAAGGGGCCCCTGCACACTCCGTCCCAGCACCTCCTTCCTGCCTCAAGGTGGGAGCCACACCTTCAGTGGTTCGCCTCCGTAGTCCAACAAAAACATGCCAAAAGCACATGATCGACTCAGAAGATGTTACAACTAGGCCATTTTCAAAACCTCACAGGTGTGAACTTTGAATGGCCTCTTTAAGTTCCATCCTTGGACACTTGCACTTTAAATGAACAGAGTAACATTTCAGCAAATTGCTCTACTGGCATTTATTGCCAGGAGGCAGAGGAGCAAATTAATACCATTCTAATGCTTTTATAGAGAGATGTAATTGTAGCCAGTGGTCACTTAGCTTAGCATAAGGACTGAAACAGCTGGCCTGCCTCTGTCCCCAGAGATACCAACCCCCCTAATTAACATGTTAGAAGCCACACTGAAACCAACATGTTAAAACCACTACTCATTTCTGTCAGCGCTTAAGGCCAAACGCTTTCCTACAAGTCCGTCAAGGCAGGTTAGCTGCTTCTCTTTATGCTAAGCTAAACTGGTGCATTTGAATCCAACCCCAAGTCATTTCGACTCTGATGATTCAAATTAAGCTCCTATTTACAACCTTTAGCTGTATAATGTACAATAAAAGCACATTAAACATGTTTATTTTTAATAATGACAGTAGATCATTGTGCTCTAAAGTACCTTTTCTTCATGCTTTTGCTGCTGAAAGTATTATTAACGTCAATAAATACTGAACTAATTAGATGACTTGAATCCATACGAAAGTTTGAACTATGGAAGAATTCTACGGCATACAACTATTCCTTAAGTAGTGTGCAGGATGATAGATGTTGAAAAGGTCTTATTCACAGCACACATCTTGACATTAAGCAGAAAGGGCGCATACAGTACATCACCGGTAACATTAACAATACCTGTGTTCTATTCAGGACCGTGACAGGGAGCCAGCACGCACAGCAGCAGGGATCCGAGGCCAGTGCATATAAATGAAACCAATGAATCACTTTCTTATTTACACCTGTGCTTTTCCTGCTGTGACATGTCAGTGTGTCTTTCATGAAATAACCAACTGTTAGTTGCATCTAATTTAATGCTACAAATACGACCTTGTGCTAATTAAAATACATGGCGCGCACGGTATTTTTATGCAGGTGGAGGATCTAAAAACTGCTATACTGGAGGAAAATATCTGAAACACTACACAGTAAATAATGAATGTAATCAAGGTAGCAAATTGCCAATTGTTCAGTAGGAGGAGACTGAAAGCTTGTCAGTGAAGGCATCATGCACCGAATTAGCTGTGTATCTGTGTTTACGACTTTCTTTGATCTGTTTCCTGAGACTTTGTCCACTCCACATCCAACCACTACATCAGGGCATGCTACATTATTACAATACACAGAACAGTCAACAGGGTACAGCAGATTTCTTTTTCCTTTGAGCATCCCCTCCTCCTCCTCCTCCTCCCCGCACCCTCCCTCTCCTTCCCTACACACCCCCTGCTTCATATCTTCCTTTCATTACCTGGAGAGGAAGCGGCGGAGGGGAGGAGGGAGGGCTTAAGATTGAAGGTAGTTAGTGGTTGCTGAAGTTAGAAGGTGCATGTGTGTGTGGGTGAGTGGGTTGGTGGTGTGGATGGGGGGGTGAGGAGAGAAGGAAAGGAAGAATGAGCAAAGGTTGGCGAGGCGTTGCCTTGGCAACGAGGAGCAAAGCCCTCGTTAGCCCAGCAGGTGCTAATAGAGATAACGAGGGGGTGTCGAGGGGGGGGTCGGGCAGGACCAGAAACCCTATTTACACCACTTTACTTCTCCCAGCATCCTTTGCTGTTGTCTTCTCCTCTTCATCCCTGCTATACAGACCTCACCTCCTTCCTATTGCTATCTAGTCTGTTTCCTTATTTCTTATTCTTCTTGTCTTTTCCCCCCCAGCTACTCCACTTTAGCCATCTCCTTCCATCTCAGCTGCACCGGTTGCACTCATTTCAACAACTACCGGCCCCATTTCTCCTCTTTCTCACTGTCTCTCCATTGCCACTTTTCTTTTCCGATCCATTTATGTCTCGCTCTTTAAACCTCGTCCCCTTCCTCGCCCCTCCATCCTGTCCTCCATCCATCCGTACAGTACTTCAAGAAGGATAGAAAATAAAGTCCTCCAGTTGCTCTCTAGATGAAAAAGGCAGAGAAAGAGGGAGAAGGAAATAAAAGCTGAGGAGCTGTGAGGCCGAAGGAGAGGAGGAGACAGAAAGAGACACAGAGGGAGGACAGTCAAATCAATACTTGTGTTTGTCAGGTTGTGTTTTTCTGCAGCCTTGTGTTTAGTCCTCCCCCCTCTGTCTATTCTTTCTCTGGATCTCTCCTGCTAAACACACACACACACACACACACACACACACACACACACACACACACACACACGCGCGCACACAAACGCACACACGCTCTGGCCATGAACCCAGCAGCCGCCACCATTTCAGGTTGTTTTCTCTTGCTCACAGCCCTTTCCCTTTCAGCTGCCCTGGCCATTTTGCCGTCTCAAACAAAACCTCTCCATGAGGCTTTCAAGCGAAAGGACAGATCTTACACCGCTGTTTCATGCATTACGAGTTCATACAACCTGATGCTAATTAAAATACAAGTGCCCAAGGCTTGGCCACTCATCAGCACAAAGAAAACACAGGGACTCCTCTCAGCCACTCCACATCAATGCAGCCAGACATGTTCGAATGCGATGTGCTCCGCTGCAAATACATAAACGCGCAACGCATATCCTGTAATACTCAAACCTGGTAGAACATACACTTTTTTCAGTCCCACCAAGGTCATCCAGCCGGTTAAGAGACGAATACGCAAAGTGAAAACTCATTTCTGTGTCACCAGTAAATCATTAGCTCTAGCACTACCTGAACCACTTTAGCATAAATGATAACAATACCGAGAGCTGGAGGGAAGTAAGAAGGCTGAGCTTTAATATATCTGATGCAGACTGCACACACAGACCAGACAGGACAGCCCAGAGCGCACCTGCACCTTTACCCAAATGCAAATCTGTCCTCTTGTTCTACTTCTGCATGCAAATGTCGCTGCAGCCGCTTCCTCTACAGCGCACACGTACAAAGACCAGGCGCCTCCACATGCCGCACCCTCGGCCCCACCTGCCAACGTTTCCCTGTAGAACTCCCAGTCTGTGCCTGAGACGGCATCTCAGGGCCGCGACGCGAGCGCCTCACGGATCGTTATGCTAGCAATCGGAGTACAGCGATGGCGTAACGCGCGCTCCCCAGCGAGGTGGCGATCGTAGCGGGGAGCGGTGTTGCAGGGCGATTTCCATTGTCGGCTGCGATTCAGCCGCGTCACGGCCCGACCTCAAAAGGCTCTTCTGATCACAGGTTACACGGATTCCTACAGGTTTTACATCAGCCCCGCTCCCTGTTTCCATTGCAGTTATGTTGACAGGCACGCGTTGGGCTGTGGTTAAAGTGCTCAACACGCCGTTTAAAAGGGAAACAAGGAATTGATTCCTGCTGTAAATTGGACGCCGGGGTGTTTGGTTTGATGTTTGAAGGCAGATTGGCTTTGACTGCGGTCACTCAAGTTGTTTCATATACATAACATCACTCCACAAGTTCGCTTGAATCCATGCTTCGTTCGCTGAGACTGTTTAACTTCAACCACACAGACGGAGAAATACAGTGCTCCAAGCTTGTATTTATGATTAATAAAATGGAAGACGGAGCCGGCGCTGGACGAGACCGGCTGGAGACCTTTGCTGCGCTTCTCTATTCCACATTTTCTGTACGCAGCGCATTGTAATATATGAATTAGTATGTTGGAGTAATGTAAAATGAAAAAAGAGCACATTAACCCTGAGTGGAGATGTCCTGCAGAAATGTTAACTAGTTTGGTGGATCACATTAGTCACGGTTGACTATTCAGTCTCTACGCTGGAAGCAACACATTTCACACTGTTCAGTAGTTGTACTTCTGCATGGATACGTCTAAATTGTACAATAATATTACACCTCAGTACCTGCAAGCCTCAACTATTTGAAATCCCTATTATGTCCTTGCTGTTGTTTAGTAGTGTACAAAAGAGGTAAATTATCCATTAAGAGCTGGACACAAAATTCTCCTCCTCACTTACAAAGCACTTCATGATGCAGCTCCATCTTAAAGAGCTCGCATGCTCGCGTCAGAACGCTGTGTGCTCGGCGTGCTGGTCGGCTTGTGGTTTCTAAATGTGGAACGCCAACCAGGGGAGGCAGACCACCGCCCACTCGGTTCTACTGCTGCAGGTTTCAGTTTTTCCTCCCCACTGTCGCTGACGTCTGCTCAAGTGGGATTTATTGGGTTCTTTTTCAGTATACATCTATATAGGTGTACTGTACTCACTGTACTGAAGGGCTAAACCTCATATTTTATAAGGTGCTCTAGAAATAAAATGAATTAGTAGAAGTAAAAGGTCTCCAGAAGAGATCAGAGAAGTTTTAAAAAAAGATCATAACAAAAACATATAATAAAATAAAATAATAACCAGCCTCTACTGTCAAAACCTTCATTCCTCTCCCCTACATAACTCACTACCCCAAACTACTCAGGCTTTTTGTTTCTTCTATGGGTTCAAAGGTTACAGTTTGCTTAAAACAGATGCATTTTCACACCTATGATATTGTTGTATTCATTGTAGAGCGTCATGGACCTTGATCCTGTCTTTAAGCTTCCTTTTCTAAAGCTGTTTATTATTTTTAACTCTCCTTTTGTCGGATGTGCCAGTGTTTTAAACAATTTTCTCATAGTAATGGGCGTGAGCAGAGTGAGGTCAAATCGCAGCACCAATGTCACCAACATCCCCTCCATCTGGCCACCTACCTGTTAGAGTTACTGTAGAAAACTTACTCAGCAAGAGGAACGCTTTCCTCTTCACACCTTCAAAAGTCTCTCACAATGTAGCGTGTTGAGCATCACTGCCGCTCTTTTTATATGAAAGTAATAATACTAATAGACCTATTTTACTGCTATTATGCTTTAAAACAAGCAAATTGGTCCAATCCAACAAACCCTTATTGTGCGCTGTGTGGCTATAAAGCTGCAATATCAGCCTTCTGCTTAAACTGCTGTGGAATTGCATGTGCTCGTACTGCAGCAGAGCACTTTGGGAGAAAGGGCCCCACCAAAATAGCACATTATGCATATATTGTGTATGCACGCAAGATAGAGGACACATAAGTAAGTGCAGTGATGCACAAACCAACAAGGACACTGAAGAGCACACACACACACACACACACACAGTTATGCAGCAGATTCTGAATGAATAAAGCAGAGATGCAGAGGACTAACTCAAGGTCTACCTCCCTCTCGCTTGCATTTGTCTATCGTTCATTATCCGTTTCTCTCTCCCTGCACAAAAGTAAACCAGGTGTGCGTCGACGGCTCCCCCCCCCCCTCTCTACCTGTCACCCCAGGGATAGAGGAGCGAGTGAACGCGTGAAAGATAAACAGGTTGAGACGATAGGAAATTCCCACAAGAGGAGACAGGAATATAGACATTCCTGGGGTGTGAATTCTAACAACCCCTCCTTTTTATCCCGCCTTACTAGAATCAAGTCCAAAATGCCTGGAGGCTGGTATGACCCTGACACATGCACACTCACTACACACAGACACAGACGCCGACGCAACGTCTTCTGAAACAGCTGGATGAAGACATCATCTGTCACGGTTGTCAGCGAACGCCCCTTACTTCTCAACAACAACACCTAAATGCACGGAGTGTGCGCGGGCATCCCCGAAAACTCCTTGGCTAGTGTGTGTGTGTGTGTGTGTGTGTGGGTGTGCGGGTGTGCGCGTGCGTGGGTTCAAAGCCACCCTCCCACCTCTAGTGAGTCACATGGACAAACGCACACGCTCGTCCTTCGCTCTCATCTCTCTATAATAGTAGGATGGAGACGTCATCTGTCACACTCAGCTGTCAACTGTCCAAACACAGCCGCCCACCTGTCCAGACGCACAAACACACACGCACACGCTCCCAAAACCTGCAGCACAGGCTCGCGGCGCCGAGACAGATGCGACCGCATCCCCTCGCAAGTACGTGCCGTAATATTTCTGTCTGTAAACACCCCAATTACCTGAGAGCAGCATGAGGTCTGGGGGAAATTGCCGCTTCATTATCATAGCAGTTATTTTGTTAACCCACATGTTGCAGTCACGGCCACACACACATGTGTAATGACAGGGTCACGCTGCGGGGCTGTCAGCGCCTCCATAGGTGGATGGAGGAGGTCATGGCGACAAAATACATGTATTTAGGATGAGAGGAAGCACACGGGCTCATGATAACAGACATCTAGGCGGCGAGTCGGGAAGGAAACTTCACACGCTCGCAGACGACTTCAAAACAAAAGCTGCTTTGGACCAAAAGTCCCAGCTGCCTGTGTGACAGCAGCCCGTCGCTGTAACGCATCGTCCAATATTCTGTAAATATGTTAAAGACCAGCTCTAGAGTGGCTCGGCTATTACTGCTAAGTGCCGCCTAATACACTTCATCCTGCGTGCTGCTTGTTTGGAAAGAAAAATCAAAGTAAGTAAAAGGAACGCGGCTTCAAAAAGATAATGGCAATTCAGGAATCGTGGAGGCAAACAGCTGGTGGACTGTTTTCGGTCGCCGCTGGAGACGGTGCTCTTGTTCGTGCACTGGAAAAAAAAAAAAAAAAAAAAAGGCTCTTCTGTGCTTTATTTGGGAAAACGTTCGCTCTCCACACACTACTTTTCTGTATTTTCTGGCCACCACATTCACAGCCTCTTCATTAAATCCTGGCCACCTGTGCCTGGTCAGCGCAGGTTCAACAGAGGATAGTTTCCCAGAGACCGTGCTCATAAAACAGGCCGTTTCGGACATCTCCCCGGACCACGATTGGCTGCTAAAATACACTCCTGTATTCCCCCTTGACAATGACTTTTCACTTGTGCTGGCACAGCTTTAAAATAAAGTGAAATTGAGTGTAGAGAGAGCTATAGCTCTGCTTTTTTAAGCAGTGTTTAGCCCTCTATGATGGTGTTGGCGCTGTCGCCTGCTTGACGGATTTCGCCGGCCAACACATTCAATAACATCCTGATCACCGTCCAACCCTAATATGGGCCATAAAATGCCCGGTGCCACGCTAGCTCGTAACGCCCGATGCTGCCACAGGGAGGGCCGAGGAACCCGGGACAACGTATTTTCATACCTCCCTGACCTTGACGATTGAAAGTTATTTGTTTTAGGATAATTCTCGAGTGTATTAACAGCCCCAGCGTTTCACAAGGCCGGTGGTATAAACACAAGCTGTGTTTAGGTTCGAACGGGCCCGAGCATTCCTGAATGACAGGGAAAGGCAAATAGTGTGGTCAATGCAGCTGGCAGCACGGCAGCGGAGAGGAATATTGAATCTGCCCAAATATGGAAGCGGCCACGCAACAATCACATCAACAGCAGGACTCTTTCAGGACAAACGTTTTTGTGGGCGTCCAAGTGAGGGGATTGAAAAGGCACACATGCCTGCACACACACCCACACCCACACACACCCACACACACACACACACACACACACACACACACACACACACACACACACACACACACACACACACACACACACACACACAAGCTTGGACAGTATCTCCATTTAAACAGGGGGAAGCACATAATAGCAAAACAAAAAGCACCAGAGAGACAATTAGCTCCCGCATATAAAGTCACAATGGAGAACGTGTGTTTGTGTGTGTGCCCCTGAGTGTGTGTGCGTGTGTGTGAGAGGGGTGCGCGCACTGCCGCCGTCTGTATGTACGCACGCCAGTCTACTTGTTTGCTCGCTAATCAAACACACGCCGCTCATGTGTGCATTGTGCCCGTCACTCTTCTCCTGCCCAAAACACACTCATGCACTCATGCACGTACACACACACACACACACGCACAACAAGTCCGCGCACATTCGTTGGCATCTGGGTTGGCATTTGCCTTGGCAGTAGGGCCCGTGTCTGGTATCCACACAAAGAGGCAGAGAGCTGTAATCCAGACCCAGCCCTTGGTGAGTTTGTAGGTTTGGGAGTGTGTGTCGGTGTGGGAGTGTGTGTGTCATCGAGAGACACAGTTGTTGTCCTTAGTGGGCTGCGCAACGGCACGCTTCAGCCTCGCCTCCCTCTTTCTCTGGCACAGCGTGCCACAGTGACAGCCAGACAACTAGCGCCGAGGCCCTAGAGAGGTGCACCTGGCTATTTGAGCATGTGCGTCTGCATACAGTAGTTGTGGTGTGTGTGTGTGTGTGTGTGTGTGTGTGTGAGTGTGTGTGTGTGTGTCCTTTTTACATGACTGCATGTGCACCAATGTGGCATAACTATATGAGCCTGAATCCTCCCAGGTGTGTATAACGCGTTTCAGCTCCGACTATGTGATATCACACACAGTTACACGTAAAAACACACACTTACGCAGGTGCTGCAGTACAGATATACTTTAGATTTATACAAGCGGCACTTTTCACACCATGCACTCACTATGATGTGATCTGTGTGTACGTGAATGTGTCTGGTTGTGTATGTGTGAGGCGAAGACTCAGGTGTGGATTAGTCGGATGAAGCTGAGGGAGCCAGCTAAGAACAGTGCAACTCCTGGGGGGGCGGTGGGGTGAAGGGGGTTAATTAACAGTAGGTACACACACACACACACACACACACACACACACACACACACACACACACACACACACACACACACACACACACACACAGAGAACTGAGTATTGGCATATACCCAGAAGAGCACAGGTGTAGATTTAAGGAGGATGTGTGTGAATGTAAAGGCGTGTGATTGGATGGTTCAAGCACAGACAGTGAACTGGAGGAGGAGAGGGATGAGGACAACACGGAGGACAGAGGAGCTCTCAAAAACCAAAGGTCAATATAAACCGAGGGTGAGCTCGTCACAAAAGCAAACAGATGAAGACAAACAGAGGAGCTAAACGGGACGGAGACTTAAGAAGTCAAAATCCTTCAAAGACGCCCCGGAGTCAACCAGCACGAGAGGGAAGCGGGAGGAAGCAACATCAGACAAACAACCCAAACTCCACCACAAGCAGTCTGACTGATCATACTGTATGTTGATAAAAATAAGGTATTTTTACAGCAGGAACACACACACAATTATGCACTTTCAACCATTTCAGTAAGATTTTCTGTGTGTATAATTCTAATATTATTATCATTCTCCATATCAGTGCAGTAGGTTTCTGTGAACCATGTCTAATCGTGCTTCAGAGGCATTTCCATTCTGCTACGGGTCTGAGGGAAACTGAATAATTACTGGACTTAAGCTTGTGAATCCAGACGATATTTGCTATTGGCAGCTTTGATATTAGCTTTTAAAGACAGCAGTTGAACCCTGCTCTCTGTTTTATTTCATATTCAGTCATTAATGGAGAACTATTGATTCCTTCCAGTCCAGTGACGCCAGACTAACAGTGTGTGTCTGAAAAGGTCAGCGAAAGTAATAAATTGATCCGGGCTCATTATCAGAATCCGGAACGTGAGGCAAACAGTGACAGGCTGTAAAAACGGGGAGAGCAGCGTGTGTACAGACAACAGAAGCATGGGCGGTGGGCAAACCATATTGAGGTCATGGTGACAAAATGGAGGTGACTGTGGCACCATCTCATATAAGAGAAGTGAGCTAGAAGCAGGGAGGAGGCAGATAGCAGACAGTCAGTGGGGAAATTACTGAGGGGTGAAGAGCGGGAGACGGCGGCCGGCACTGAGAGAACAGTAAAATGTCAACTCTACACACACATTACGAAACACACAGATAGAGGGGGGGGGCAGTGTGTGCGTCGGGGTTGGGGTGTGCGCACGTATGCAAATGTCAGCAAGCGTACGCGCTCTCCGTGTACCAGGAGGCACAAATAGCACAGCGGGCGCCGCGTGTGAGGAGGGAGGAGGATCCAGCAGGAGACGCAGCACACGGAGCGAAGGAAGGCGCTAATGGGCCTCCAGTGGAGAGGACTCCAGGCACAAAGGCTGCAGGTCAGAGAGGATGACGAGGAGGCGGGCCCCGGACCAATGGTCCAAACGCAGCCTAATAATCAGAGAATGGATGTAGATGTGAGCTTTAGGGGCCGTTTGATTAAAACAGGAGCCTGACTTTTTCCTACTACGGCACTAAAGTCGGGTGTGGGATTTGTGTCATGAACGTTTGGATGAGGAAGAGGAAGCTCCTTGAACGGCGCAGCCACTGTGTGGGCTGCTCCATACGGGACACGTGTCATCGTTAAACATTCACGGTCGGACGTGTTTGATTAACCACACTATTAAACACATCTGCATAAACACGTATGTTCACGTAGACACATGTGTACCGCACATCGCGGGCTCCGCTGCCAGAGAGGAGCCGCGAGCGGGAGCCATATATTGAGGTTATGGGCTGTGCCTAATGCGAAGTGTCAAGACATACAGCACCACACACGCACACGCGCACACACACACACACACACACACACACACACACACTAATGGAGGCTCCAGGCGCAGCAAATGACAACGTCAAGAGCGCCCAATTACCACGGCGACTGATCTGACGACCATTTTTCCTGCCTCCATCAAATGCGCTCTGTCACACAACCGCCTCCCCCAACGCCAAGCGCGCGCACACACACACACACACACACACACACGTACCCAGAGTGTGGGTACTGTACGTGCGAAGGCTAAAGCCCCGTGTGGACGCCCTTCTCCCCCATGCCGCCCACCGCCAGCATCCGCCTTACCGCGCCACAGAGACAGACATGAGGCCACATTTAGAAAACAGAAGGGGGCTGTTGCTCCGCTCCGGATGGAGAGCTCACACCGGGAGGCGCCCGGAGCTCCGGTGCAAAAAGCCAGGATGAAAGAGGAGCACAAACGCTCCCACACTCCTCGGCGCACATTAGCCAAACCTCCACTTCTTCGCTTTCTCGGATCGTAATGCGCTGCTTAGGGGGGTTTCCACTGCAAACGGAGCCGGCTAGCGGCTCCCGCCCTGATTAGATTGGTAATACATGATATCTTTGCCTTGCTTTTTGCCAGGGATTTTCTCCGTTCCTGGCAGCGCAACAAACGGCGCCGCGTTGTTCCGGCTCCGCGTTCCTCTCTCGTCCGGCCGACTGCGCTGCCGGCGGCCTTCTGCCGCGTCTTCTCCCTCCGACTCCCCGTTGGTGGAATCTGAGGGTTTTTCGCAGAGGACGCTCGCTCTCTGCTCGGCTGTTTCTCGCGTTGGGCCCGGTTTGGTCGCCGCTTCGTGGTTGTTTGAAGCAACAGGTGATCCTGGAAGCACAGTTTTTAAGTCGACTATTCCACAAAATAATGGAAAACCAACATAAAAACATTCAGTGACCCTGTTACTCTACATAATGCATTTCTCTGGGACCACTTCCTTGAGAAATTGGATTCAGCTCCATTTCATTAGGATGTCACAGTCGGTTTTCAAAGACCAAGCTGTACAATTTGGACGGTTCTACCAAAAACAACCTGCCTGTCTTGGCACGGGCGGTATTAAAGTGTGAAGCTATAATCTAGCGGTCCGCATGTCTGCAGGCTTGATACAGCGCTTAGCACAGCACAAGACATAGATGAGGGGGAACTGGGAGCCAGTAAACATCCGCTGATATTCTGTGGGTGTTGGTGCTCACGGTATAGGATGACGGAGGTGATGCACACGTGAGGCAACTCTCAAAGCCACACGCCGCTTGGACCGCTTGAATATTAATACGTCGGTGTGTGTGCGCGGACTCGATGAGCATTGTTGTGGAAGTGGTGTTCGGGAGAGAAATGTGAACATATGGGGAGCAGAAAACATGCCAGAGGCCCGAGAATAAAGTGGACCTAATAACGGCCAGAGGTGTCATCCGAGACACACGCAATCCTCCGACCCTCTGCTCGGGCCCACACACACACCAACAAACAAATATGGACGCGGATTCACACACAAACATTTAGGCTGGCCTCATTTCAGCTGCCCGCCTCGTTCTCTCTCCCTCTCTAGCTCGCTGGCTCTCTCCCACACACACACACACACACACACACACACACACACACACACACACACACACACACACACACACACGCACACACACACACACACACGCATGCATGCCGCACGTCTCTGTTCTCTGGCCAGGCAGTCGAAGCAGGGGCAGAGTTCAACTCCGTAATGGAGTCTCTCCCACCTGGCGGTGTCAGGTAATACACAGGGGGGGAGGGGGGAGGGGGGGGGAGGGGGGGGGGGGGTGTGGATGCGTGTGTGTCTGAGCTGGGTTGGTTGAAATGGGGCCGGGCAGGATGACCCAAATTGTGGCGGCAACCTTGAAGAGCTCAGGTGGTACGCGGCGAAAAAACAAAAAAAAGCAGGACTTTGGAGGGTGAGTAAGAGAGAGGAGAGAGAGAGAGAGAGAGGGAGGGAGGACGGGCGGACGGGGGGAGATTGGGTGAGGAAGCGGACGGAGGTGCACAAGGAGCTCTGTGGTAATACGTGTCCTTAAACTGATTTTAGTTGTTTTCAGAGCGTGGTGTGGTCCTGTCCTCTCTGCATGGCACTGCTGCTGATTGGAGGCTGTCAGACGTCTGGTGTGTGTGTGTGTGTGTGTGTGTGTGTGTGTGTGTGTGTGTGTGTGTGTGTGTGTGTGTGCACGTGCGTGCGTCAGTAAATACACGTGTGCATGTCTTTTGTGCGTGCGCCGGCGCGCGCCGTGTGCATCACACCCGCTCCCTTGCCCCGCTGTAATCACGCTTTTCGGGCTCTCTGTGTGTATCCTACTCCACTCGTTTGTGCGAGGGTGCCTGCCGAACGTTGTGATAGGCTGAGCAGCTGGCTGTTTCCCCGAGTCTCTGATTAGTAATCAGTCAGCATTGTGCTCGAATGCAGATTGTTAACAGGGCTGGATGTCGCGGTGGCCTTAACACTATGGACCTCATCAGAGCCCCAATCTAGCCTTTATTTGGCCTCATGAATTTCTGCTTCGCTATATTCAAATAGAGTGGAACAGGAGGTCACACGGTTGGTCAAGGGAGAAGTAAAATCATCTGCGCCGTGCATCACCTCGTCGCTGCAACAATACAAAATTTAAATGAACTGCCCGAGACTGAAAAGATTTTGATTAATCATAGCAATCACATGTGGAAGGAGAAATCAATGGTATTTTCGTCGCGGCCGTAGCTGCTTCTGTTTGTCCGTCCGTCCGTCCTGCAGGAGCGAGGCTTCCTCCGCTTTCTTCTTCTTTGTTCCCGCTTTCTCCCGCGTGTCTGAAAATCAAAGCGCCGCCGCACCAGATGCGGAGCGCGACGGTTCTTTTTGTTTCGGGCTGTTGAGTGGCTCTTTAACGTCACAAGGCTCCAGCCAGCGGCCGACTGGCGTGTGCGTCTTCCTGCACCGGAGGACGGCGGCATTCAACGCTCACAAAGGGGAGACTCGTGTACAAACTCTGCAAAGCATGTGAATATTACCTGAGGATGAAGAATAATAAGAGCCTCTCCTGCTGACGTTCTGCTTTAATTTCTAGGGTTAAACTGATTCATTAGCCAATGTTAAACTGGGATGTCAGCTGATCACAATGAGATACAAACCAAACCAAATGCGACCATCCAATAAGTGATTATTGATACACACCGCATGCCCACTGAGGACTAAACGTTTTACAGCAGCCGATCGAGGCTTGTAAATAAAAGGTGTCATTTAAATCGAAATACAATGGCTTCATTCCCGGATACGGGAATGATGAACAAGGCTTTTATTGCCATTACGAAAACCCAGACTGACGTTGCAATGAACGGGTCTCCTGGGAGACCGAACCGCGTATTGACGTGAAGCAGCTCTCCGCGTCCTAAATAACATCATGCAACTCTCAATATAGATTTGTTCTATTGGCGCGTCGGCATTGCGTAACACGCTGCGGCTATATGAGACGCACATTTGACGCCTTCCCTCTGCCAGAAACATTCAGCCTCAATTTGGGCTGCGATGACGTTTTTTCCAACATTTGTCACGCGTATTTGCTTTGAATCCGTTTTGCTCCATTATTTCACCGTTGAAAAACATATGGCCATATTGATGAATAGAACCTATTGCTGAAGGTATTATTTGTCATTCTGACTCACTCACAGTGATGGATGTGCACGTGTGCGACCGTGATTTATGGCACCGGGGGTAAAATATGGTTGTGCGAGGAGAGAGAGTGTGAGAAAGTCTATTAAGATGACCTTGGGAGGAACTGCTAGCACATAAACCTACAGCCAACACTCACAGCAGCGGGCGGAAAATGTGTGTCTCTACTGTACACGTGTGTAACACTTTTTTATATTGTCTACTTCAAAGCCTTGATACCAGAAGAAACCTTAAACTTAATTCAGCATTTCAGACATTTACAGATAAAATGTATAAATGTGTATGTTTTACTTTCATCGTTGCATATCCGCTGCCAGGTCGTCATATTAGCTTCTCTCCTCCTCCATCTGTCCATCTGTGGTAATGTGCTCTTAGTATATAGCCTGTAGGCGTGTTTGTTAACCAGTGCTCATCCAGGAATGAACACACTTCATTACACCACCGCCTCCCAATCATCAGCAGCCCGCTGACCTCCTCTATAGGAGCCTGGATTAGACGCACACCTATCATTTACCGCTAGATGTGTGCGGCTTCTTCCTCATCAGATGCTCAGCCTGAACTTGATGATTTATTTACAATTCCGACCATGTGCTTCTTTGGTAAATGCTTGACTTTGAAGGGAGGGATTACTTTCTCAAGCAAGGGCACCGGGCAACGAGCCTGGGTGTGACTTGGCAAATGTTAGGAGTCATTGTGGAATACAAAACGTGATGGAGGAAAGCGCCGTTTAAGGTTTATTACTTGTTGCTTTGGCAAATGGCCACTATGCACGGCTGTGACGATTAGTTACATGAATGAAGCTGGCCGTGTTTTTTTTTTTTTTTAAGTTTAACTTTATTTCTGCTTCCCTCAAAGAACTTCACAAATCACAAAAGTACGCTGCAATAAAAGAGGAGGGAACTTTTCCATGTAAAATGTCAATGCAATCACAGACGCACAGATGGATTCTGGGCCTGTGATTGACAAGCATACCTCTTAGTGGGGCTATTAGCTTAAAAGTCTGTATGGCGGCCTTGCACATTTCAGTCCATTAGGCACAACTCGCATACTGTACGTTTAACTTCAACGCTGCCTATTTTCTAATATGCAGTGTACGTCTGATATTGTATGCCTGCAACAGCGAGGCTGATTTACAGCTCGTTACTTCATCCAGGATGCGCTTTCCGTGGAGAATACCATGCGTGAACCTGCCTTTTTCACGTGAACCTGGAGTGACTGGTGGGTCACCCAGCTACCCCCAGTGAGGCTATGGGTCAAGTGCAAGGGGTTCAATAAAGTATGTCTTATTTCACTGTGGAATCTCCTTAAATGTGATAAGAAGCCGTGTTTACCACCGTGTGGTTATTGCTTTTAATCCTTGGAGAACTGAAAAGTCCAATGGCTTTACAAATGCAGCATTTGCCAATTCTCATGTGTGAGATTCCAGCTGCTCAACAGTCCCCGGGTGCCGTCGGACTGATTCTCCTTCTGACGATGCGCCATACATTTTCAGGAGGACCGACCTGGACCGCCGGCAGGCCAATCAGGCCCACGCGCCACGAAGCCGCCGCTGCAGCACATGCACAATGAGCTCTGGCACCGTCCTGCTGAGATACCGCCTGCCTCCCCAGGAACACAGGGCGTCTGGATGCCACAATCCCAATGTAAGCCTCCGCTTCGATCCTGCCTCCACGCAGACGCAGATGCAGGCGCAGACGCAGGCGCAGGCACAGACGCAGGCGCAGACACAGGCCTCACACCACCCCAGACGCCGGCTGTGGCACGTTTCACTGATCGCGGTCTGGTTGGTCTTTTTCTGCATTTGTTAGATAGAACGGTGTGCTTCTCATCTGTATTCAACAGAACTGATGCATTACTGGATGCATCAGCATTTATTACAAAGGTTTTCATGTAGCTTTATTTGTCACACATGCTAATGCCCGAGAGCTTAAAAGCAGCTTCCAACCTTGGCTTTTACTCAATGAAATTCATTTGAAAAAACTAATAAAATGCCTAACAGTTGACTGTGACTTTATTGTCCTTGCATTAACATTAGGGCCACAGCATCACAAGGTTTAGCGTGAGAACAAAAAGACCTCCAACACCTCTGTGTGAATACTAAAACCAATTCTGATGAAATCCAGTATAGACAAGGATACAAATAGCAGATAAGCAACAAAGGTGACCTGCAGCTGAACAGGATCCAGTTCATGACAGTCTTGAAGTGAAAGCTTATTGAGCTCTTCAGGTTTTGCCTTACCGGTGATTAGATTATTGCACAGATGTGGATTTGCTGTCCAGACAGTGTGAAAACGCCTGTGGTACGTTGTTTGGACTTGTCTATTCAAAGCGGGGCTTCAGCATCATTCATATGCCAACATGACATACAGGCCTGTGTTGATCGGATAAAATCTGCCCGAACGGCACCATTGATTGGGTGGGAAGATGGATGGTGGTCAGACAGCCATTAAATGTGACCCGCGCCTCCCCTCCCCGGCCCGTGTCAGAGTCACAGCTCACAGTAAATCACAGAGTCCACTGAAGGCAGCATAGATCACCGCTAACAACGCTGCATCAACAAGTAGACAAGCGTAGAATAAATAGTACAGGAGACAGAGAGCAACTTTAATAAACATGTTTTTCCCGTCTCGCCACAGAAATGTCAGGCTCCAAAGGTCATCTAATGTTCACACGAGATTGTTTCAGATTTTCTGCACTTCCCTTAAAGAGTTTTACTTGGATCACATTAACATATCTCGAAATCAATGTCTTGGAAAGAGCGATTCTACAAAATCCCAGTTTGTTTTTAATGTATTTTTCCTTCCTGTTTCTTCCATTAAAATACATAGTGTGAGCTCTGGGATTGTGTAACATATCTGCTTACTGACTGACAAATCCCATTTTGAATATTTTGCGTTTTGTTCTTCCGAGCCTGCCACGTCTGGGAAAAACATGTGTGTCATTCGTAATGAAGTATTATTTAGAGGGAACATCCCTCGGGTTGTCAAAGATGAGGGAATGTTCTCGAAATCAGTACCGGTTGTATTCCATCATATTTTGTCTCTCCACAGCCAAAAAACCTATAATCACATCATATTATAAAGAGACTGTTGCTTAAATGTAATGATTGAATGACATCCCTCTTAGTTTGTTCTCCGAAACAAGACGGGCTAAAAGAGCCTCTTCCTAATACAAGCCAAAGCTGTTCATATGAGACAATGGTATCAAATGCTGCCACTCATCCATGGTGCTACCGCGAAAGCCTGCGAGAGTGGAAAAGGAACATTTAGCCGAGGGTTTCCTTTTGTTTTACCAGAGTAGGTTTCCATTCCGTTCTGTTGGAAGGCAATAAAAACAAACTGGATGTTAGTAGGCGGGGGAGCCCCATCAATTTATCTTGTTTATGGGAGCGACAGGAGACCGCTCAGCTATTGTGTCTGCCTCTCTGCCACAATTGGTACAATGCTCAGGACAAGGATTTAACCAGCTCCATCTGCCTCCTCCTACACTCCTCTCCATCTCACTCTCCAACTCCCCATCCGAATCATTTCTCCAATCCTGCATGAGCGACAGTGTCTGCTGCGCATTTCTGCCTCCCCGCGCTCGCCGCCTCCCTCTCTCTTTGATTCCACCTCCCTTCTGTTCTCCTGCTGCTCCCGCTCTACCCCCTCCCTCTCTCCCTCCACCCTTCATTGACTCCAGTGGCTCCATCATTGACTCCTCTGACCCTCTGACAGCCTTGACTTGACATTCAGACATCGTGTTCACCTCCTGTTTGTCTCCGTCTGCACAGCCCAAGGCATTTGATCCATGCGCCGACTGTCAATAGGCATCACAGCGCGGCCCGTCCACCTCCGCAGACGTTCGCTGGAAGACGTCTATACTTCACACCGGCAGCGACCGAAATCCTTTTCCACTCGGCTGCGAGCCGCCGCTACCTGTGCAGGCGCAGGGCTGTGCTTTATTTCCACTCTATGTGTCAGCGGTGGTAATTGGCGAATAGCAACTAGGATTGCTAAACTGCGAGCCTGAATGGAGTCTGTGCTCGCTGTCAGCTTCCTGTATGTGTCCTGTGTCAAAGACGTTACCAAAGCTCAAATTAAAGCCTATTTCTTATTTACCCAGGAAGCCAGGAAGGCTCAAATTTAATGTCTAAATCTATGAACTGTCAACAGAATTATAATCTAATGTAGTTGTTGACATAAATGAGTAAAAAAAAATCTAAAATAATTAGAAATGAGTTTGGTTTTGCATTTATGCATAGTTTATTGTCACACACCTTTCGGCTACAACTAATGCAATAAAACATTGGAAAACAGACAAACATTTAGGATCAAATTAATAAAAGTGCATTTGCCTGCAATCTGAAAGGCCCTTGCATTAGTACAGATACAACCTTAGAGTTAGAGTGTGACTACAGCAGACTATACACTGGATCCTTTCCTGCTCAAGGACAAAGGCTGCCGCTGACTCAGACTCCCCACATTACACTACTGACTGACATCATCAGCTGCAGCACCACACTCATAGGGTTGAGCAACACAAAGGTAACAGGTTGCAATACGCGGCTTTCACCTTCAGCCAAATTAGCCAGAGGGCATCTGGTGCTTTTGGGAAATGTTGCGTATTAAGGCAGACATTCATGACACACTGCACCACACAAATGGCAGAATCTTGTTGCTGCTCAACCACTGGAACAACTATGGCCGTCGCCAGACTCAATCGTTAGAGCCAAAAATCTTTCTGTGTAATGTCTGCACATTATAATTATGGGAAGGCTTAAACTAGGCAAATGTTGTCGTTATGACAATTAGGGTTATTTTAAACATGGCCAAATTGACAATCTGTTTAACAGGCTCTTGTCTGTTCAATTTAAAATCATTTAAAATCAAGTGAAATTTTATCCATATGGCCCAAAACAACAAAAGGTTGTGTATCTCTGATACACCAATCCCTCTGGTCATTAGGTCATAAGCAGATGTTGAGGCATATACCTATTGTTTAAAAGTAGCGTTTCACTGTGACATGGTCATAGCTAATAACAAGCTTCAAGCTCGAAACCTGTTGAAACTGATATTTGTGAGTTGTATACACAAAGGGGAAGCCAAAGTCCTAACCACTTTTTTTTCCACTCACTATTAGTATTTGTTTCACAGCAAAAGCTTTTCTGGAAAACATTAAAATGTCTCAACCGAACAGCAACAAGTAGGTTTGACAAAGTGGGACGCGTGCGGCAGCCCTTTCAGCCGAGGTAAAACGAGGACCACGGTAGAAGCGAACCTCCTGAATGTAGATGTCCATGTCCTGTCCTCCCCATATAGAACACGCAGGATGATGAACACAATGGTGAGACAGGTGAACACGCCCCGCGCCACAACCTCCATTTCCTCCATCCCTCCTTTACTGCCACCTCCTCCACCGTCCAATCTATGCCTCGCTGGCGCCATATGCCCCCTCGCTTCCCTGTGTGTTGTCGTGGCAACGCCGCGGCTGCCCCATTGCAGCGCTTGCGCGTTTGTAAGTGGAGTTGCTGCTTTGCCGCTGTTGGTTTCTCCTTTTTTTCCGCCTGTACCCCTTTGAAATGAAGAACAGAAAAAGGTCCGGCAGACGGGGGGGGGGAGGTGGTGAGGAAGGTGGGCTTGAAGTGGAGCGCTGAAGGAGCTCCAGCAATCATTTAGCACTTCCCTCTCCTGCTTTTATGTGTCCTTAGAGCTGCTTTCTACATTTCCTTTTGTCTTGGAGGTTTGCGGGCTGCTCGCCGCTCCCATAAAAGTGGCTGTGTGAGAGAGCAGCTGTGAAGTTTATTAGGTTGATCGCGCACTCGCACGCGCGCGTGAGAGCGCCTGAAAAGGAGCGGGAGCGCGCCGAACCCGGGCGCCCGCTCGCCGTTACAGAGAGGGATGGAGTGTATGGAGCTATTAGATGCATTGATGAGGACGCCGGAATCAAAGAGAGTCCACAATGAGAACAAACATACAGAGCAGATAAAACACCTCCTTTGTGTTCGGCTGGAGGAGCACAGCACCTTCTAATGAGACGCTGCATGCGACGCTGAGATTAGCGAGACCTCTCCTTACGTTGGCTCCTGCACGCGGTGAGCTCATATCTGTTCCGAGTCGTGTCTACCTGAGTGTCTACACGCGCAGACTGACAGGTGTGTTGGTGTAATCTTCCAGATAAGGTAGACAGATAGAGGGAGCAGATAGACAGGAGCGTTGGGGATGAGATTGCAGGAGGGGCTTAAAGCTGAAGCTGTAAATCACTTAACCTGGGGCTAATGGGCTTATAGGCTGTACTACAGTACACACACGCACACGCACACACACACACACGGGTACAAACACAAACTCAATCTCAGTTGCCCTTCCAAACACACACACAAAGCGAAATAACTACATTTCTGCAATGTTGGGCCCCAAGGCCTCAATAAGTCTTATCTGAAATGTTAACTATTAAATCATGTCCGTGCAGAAAGTCAAATTAAAAACTCACTAATTTAGAGTGTGCCGGTGATGTATTGCTCCACTGTGTTTTTAATCGATTTAGTGTGACGCATGTTTTTCCGTTTCCGTGTGTGTGCGTGTGTGTGTGTGTGTGCTGGTTTGTCCTACTTGTCCTCCGTGTTTATTCATCATACGCCACGTCGGTGTTGCGTTGCAGCGCGTGCACCCGTGTGGGAGTTGCACATGAATATGCAGCGTAAGCCTTTGTCCAATTTAAATGTGGACGGTCCCACGTAAGGTTCTGTCAGAGATCCAGTCCAGCCTGACGTTATCGCTGGGGGTTTGTTGTTAGGTTCGACGCATGACTCATCCAGATACTCTGTATAAAAACAGAACCCTTTGTGCTGGAGGGCTCGTGGCTTTCATCAGCACTTGTTTCCGGGCCGGAGTGATGAGCTACTGGCTGGTTAAAACGCACACACACACACACACACACACACACACACACACACACACACACACACACACACACACACACACACACACACACACACACCGACCCAGGCAACGTAAAAGAAAGAAGCCTGCTGTGGGAAAGCAATGTGTGTATGCACACGCAAGATAGGAAAGAAGCGGGCCGTCACTTGCCTTTCATTAAACACCCCCACACAGACATACATAGGTACACAAACACATCTCCCTTCGTGTAGGGTCACATATGGTGGGCCATTCTCCTAGTCAGTACCTCATTACACTTCTCATTATGTCTTTACACACATTTGGCCGCTCCTCTGCACCTGTTGAGGTGTGATATACCGACTCTGTGTTTACACCTGCTCCTTCTCCTCCTCCCGTTCCTCCGGCTCACCCTCCTGCACTCCATCTCACACTTCTCTCCCTATCATTCCATCTGTCTACCTGTCACCCGCCTGCCCGTCTCATCAGCCTCCCCTCGGTCTCCGGCGTAGACCATGCTGTTACCAAGGCTACCGCAGCCATTGTGTACCCGGTTGCCAGGTGACTGGTCGCTGTGGCGATGATCATGAATTCTGAAGCGCCGCCGCCGCCTCGGCCACTCCTCTTGCTTCTCTTCCTCCTCCTCCTCCTCCTCCCCAACAGATAAATCTTCAGCGTTTCCCCCTCCTCTCTTCGCTGTGTAGTCGCCTTTTCCTCCCTACTGTCGACACCAGTATGAGAAAAGCACAGCGACCTTTAAGGGAAAGTGAACAACAATGGCAGGATGGGATGGATGATGGCTTGTTTGTTTTCATTTCATATATCCTTCTCTTTCTCACTGATCCAACTCTATTTTTCCTCTCCGTTCATCCGTCTAGTTGCTGGCTGTCCAGCCTGCCCAGTTTAATAATGAATTGTCTCTGCTTTCTTTCTCATTTTCCTCTGTGCCCGCTTGTTTGATCACCCCTTCTAATTCTTCATCTTCGCTCCTTTTCCATTCTTTTATTTCACCAAACAGCAGACCATGAATGGCCCTCGCTGGGGCTCTCTGCTCCTCGCCTTTGTTCATCCTGGCACTCAGGATAATTCAACCTTCTTCAGTTTTGTACCGTTTTCTTTTCCCCCCTTTCTACCCACCCACTCCTACTTCTTCATCATTTGTACAGCGTTCACCTTTTTTTATCCTCTGTGCTCCCTCTGTCCTTTTCTCTTCATCACTGGACAATTTTGTCAGGCTTGTAGTGATGCTCTTATCCTTTTAATACGCTTACTCTAATGCGATGCTTAATTCCTGTTCCCCTTCACAAAGAAAGATGATGGCAGATAAAATTGGTGTACAGCAGGGTTTGAACATTATGTTTTTTTAGGGGCTGATGAGTATTTCTTGACATTTTCTTTTCCATTACACCATATTTTGGCAGAAATTCATTTCACATTTGACAATGTTGGGGCCAAAAAAAGTAGGATGAAAATGCTCTGAATATGAGGTTTGATGATGCGACACAAAAGTCCAAGCCAAGAAACAACGACAATTAAGAAAAAGAAGACGACACATCCACACGTGGAAACTAATTAAAATGTGAATCATATCGCATCGTTCATCAAAGGCCTGGACTGGTTCTCAGCAAAACGATGCACTTGTTCAACACAAGTCAGTACCAGAAGGCAAAAAGAGAGAATGCTGAATAAAACGTAAACTATATTTATCGTACACGGTCTCCAATACGACGTACTGAAACGGCAAGGCTCGAAAATTTGTTTCGGTTTCGCAGGAAAGACGTTAAACACTCACGTAAAAGATGGAGGTGAGAAGTCAAGATTTCAGATTTCATTTGTTGAAATTTGCTGTAGATCACGTGTTAAGTTTGAGTAAGCTATTAAAACACCTTTAAAGTAAATTCAATCAAAATTAATTTGGACATCCTACTGTAGCTCCTTCCAGGGAACTCAAGAGCCCGAGTCCCGCAACAGACGTCACCCAATGGGCGAGACACAACCCGTGGAACCTACACCTATTAAACATGAAGGAGCAGGACTTTAATAAGAAAGAATGTCTGGACGGTTAAACTCCTTATTCTATCGCTACAGCTTCTTTCACACCTCTTTCACACTCCAGACTATTTCAGGAGTTGGTTCACGCCTGAATGTTTCACAGACTTGCTCGGTGACACACGCGGCGCTCAAACAAACATTACCGGTTTCTGTGTGTTCCTAATCAGTTCGATTGGATTCTGCAATATCATTTTTCAGACGATACACAACAAATCTAAACATTTGTATCCTGAATCGCTTGTTTTCTTTCTCATTTAAAACTTCCATCGGAATGGAGCTTATTTCAATCGATTTGTTTATTAATTTTGCGACATGAAATCTTCTCATCCCTCCTGATTAAAACAAGATGAAGACAATTTGCTTTGTTCAAAAAAGTAGAAAGAGAACCAGGAATGGGTCAAAACAGAACTGAAGTGAACTTGGATTCATTGGAGTACGGCCAACGTAAAATAGTGACCTACAAAAACTAATCTTTCTCGGACTCTCATGTATATTTTCTGGGGGTTCATTTATTGGTCGGTAATCATTGTCTCATCAGCTCATACTAACCTTGCTTTTAATCTTAATATCGGCTGTTTCTTACTGCTATGTGTGGTTTCTTTCCTTTTTGAGAGGATCACTTTTACAGACAGCCAGTGTCTAGATGGATAAAAGAAATGCCAGAAACACAACTGTACTAAAAACCTGGGTGATCTCCCAAATATTTGTATTTTGCATTGTTGCCATCAACTACGAACCAAAATTCTCAGCTTCACTTCACATCCATCTTCTGGTGTGAAACCCAAATGACAGCAAAAAAATGCACCTTTAGTCAGACGTGGCTGTGCGTGAGCGAGCGAGCGAGCGTGTGCCACGCTGCGTACGGTGCAGGTGATTGCAGCTTCCTGTGCCAGCATGTCATGATGTGATGCACGTGTATGTGTGGCTTCATTGCGTATGCCACCAGCCCTGTCCCCTGATGCGTCCCAGAGCTTAGCCTGACGCTCCATTGATTTGTATGGAAATACTGCCTGTTCACACAGCGGGTCGAACGCCCTCTCTCTCTCGCTCGCTCTCATCAGTGCCCAGCTGGGGGACACTCGCTGTGTTCTTTTATTTGATTGTGTGCTTTAGAGTGAGGGCCTTACAGTATGTGGCTGTGTGTATGTGAGTTCACATCGAGCGTGTGTGTGTGTGTGTGTGTGTGTGTGTTTTAATACAAATGTGTGAACCTTGCATCTGTCTCTTGATGAAACTGTAGATCAATCATTGAGCTGTTAATTCACTCTCTCTCACTCAGACATTCACTCTGACTTGCCCCTGACAGAATCCATGGGAGAAATATGACGATGATCAGAACCATTCAACATCCTTCGTCCTTTTGTTTACCACTCTGTCTTCCTCTTCCTCACCCTCTCCTTTCAAACAACTGAGTCGGCCATGGCCTTTCCCTGGTTTTTGTCCTCCTCCCCACCCTTCTGTTCTTTCCTCCCTTCAACACCTTTACATCTGTCTCCATCCTTTCCTTTCTCCATCCACTCTCGCCCTCTGCCTTTTTTCTCTCTGTTAAAATCACGACTCCAGTCTGTTCACGTGCTCATCACTAAATGACAAACCAGAGACAGCTTCCGCCTCTTAAAGGCCAAAGCGAGACGTGTGCAAATCTATCTTCGCTCTCTCAGCCCTTTTACCACTCATACAATATGTGTTTTTTTGAGCCACCCAGGGCTTGGCTCCTGTCTAAAACTACAAGTAATGGCACTATTCACTCGGAGAAAAGACCACATGGAAAAAAAGGTCCTGCTGTAGCCTGCTTTGCCTTTTATTACTTCATTATTCATGTTAAAACCCTGACCGACAGTGTGTTTTCCTCTTGTGCGGCAGCCATTTCAGCTTTTGATACATGTTGTCTGATACAAAATGAAACCCACCTAATCTCAGCATACTCTTCCTTATTTGCACACTGCAGTTTACCTGCCTTGTGAGGCTGACATAAATATTTATGAGGTAAATTTGTCGTCTAGATCATACAGAGCATCATCAAACAGATGCAGGTTATATGAAGATAGGCTGTTAAAGGAGGAGGAAGAAGAAAATTGAATTTTTGTTTACACTGGTTGTTGTTAGTCTCTTCTTCATTTCCCCCCACATCTCTGCACAAGACATGAACAAAAACCTTAAAAAAAGAAAAGTTACGTGGCCAAATGATAACTAGAAAGAGAGCGCCCCAGTACATTAAATGACCAGATATGGGGTGACTCCATGCTCCACAGTAGGCAATCACAGAAACTGTGTCGCATCATTAACCGCAGGAAAACCTTTGAAGACGGACGTGTATAAAGTGTTTGGAACTAATGCTGGATTACTGCTGTGCTTTGTACTGAGGCAAAAGACTGTTCTGACTCTACGACTGCACCTGCAGGTATCACACAGGACAAGGTGAGCTCGCAGCCGCTCTCATCGGGAGTCCAAATTTTGCTAAATCTCACGAGCCTCAGGTGGAGACGCACAGACACCGGCCTGTCCTTCAAATTCCCCCTGCGGCCTTACAGCCGAGCTATATTTTATGCTGAATTCAGCTAGTGCAGCTACGAGTGATATTTATGACTGTATGTGATGACATCAGAGAGAGGGAGAGAGAGAGAGAGGGATTCACTTTATGGCTCCATTTTACGCTACTCCTCCTCTGCAAACTGTGAAGTGAGCACAACGGGATGAAATACAAGACAAATATGACCCTGCGTCGAGCTGCGTGTGGTTGTGCACGGAACTGCAAACCGAAGTGTCGTAAATTTGCTTTATTGTGCCGCGTCTGTGTATGTTTGTGTAAGTGTGAGTGGACGAGGTTTTTACTATCCTGCGACGCCGAAAAAATGCCCTTGTGGGAATAGATAACCCTGAAGAAGTGGTCTCCGATGAGCCCTTCATCCTGCAGTTTATTAGAAATATGTCAGCTTTTTAGGGCCGAACATACAAGTTAAAGGTGAAGACGGTCTCCACTAGTAAATTAAATTGTGCTTAGTTAAGGAATGGCTTGGAGTTTGGCCACGTGAACAGCATTAACGTGGAGCGCGCTGAACCCTAGTGTGGCCTCTGTAGCATGTGTCTAGCATGAGTTGCTACTACAGTAGACGGCAGCCATGTAGCTCCATAGTGGAATTAGGGTGATATTGGATATGCGTGGAGTGCTTCTCACACACACACACACACACACACACACACACACACACACACACACACACACACACACACACACACACACACACACACACACACACCTTTTATGATCTCGGAGTAAACGACAAAAGCGGAGGATGTTTAAGGAAATGTTTTCTCAGACAGATTTAGGGGGGGAAAAGTGGACGCTGCACATTAGGCACATTCTTTTCTTTACGCGAGCGTGCATAAAGCTCTTTTATATCATTTTAGATAATTTCTCACTCATACTGGCTCCAGCTAAAGCATATTTCTCCCTTTATCAGCCTGTTTTATCGCTCCATCCTCTTAACAAGCATTTTTCTGTCTCCTTTTGCTAAGCACGGCCTTTCTTTTTTACAGCCACTCTTCCCTTTTGTCAATCTTCCCATATTGCCAGCTCTCATTCACAGTCATCACACACAACCTTTTTGTTTTTTACAACGTCACTTCCCTCCTTACAGAATTATGTACTTACACATTATGCACCACAGTTGCGATATAGTATAGGTGCAAGACACTATCTTGAATCAACCTGACCTTTGGAGTGTATAATACAATCTTTGGGATGTTTTATGTGTTTTTAATGCATTCCTGCACTTATTGCTGCCTGGGGAGGAATAATGTTGATTGAACTGAAATGTCTGAAATTGAATCTCTTCTCTGTTTGTCTTTCCTGCCTTTTCTTCAGCCTTCTATCCATCTCTGGAGACTCCTATTTTTCTTTGCCTTCACTGTTTTGGTCTCGTCTTTCCTTCATTCGTGCAACTGAATCTCAGACTTCCTCTACAGGTCTCTGTCTGAGCTTGCCCAAAAGATGGTCACATGTAGGTATGGTGAATTGCTCAAATTAATATTCCTAAACCTGGATGGACAATATTAAATGCAAGTACAGTATAAAATAAATGTATATCTTTTTTCCATTCATCATATTTTCAGCTACAGGTATTTGCAATTAATCAGGGAGCTAGTAGACTTTAGACATAATCATAATATCGTATGCATCTGAAAATCATCAGCACTCAACACAAGATATATTATCATCTAATTGTGTTTACTTTGTGCTTCATGCTAAACTATGTTCTCTACCTTATTCTGACATCCCACTGTGATAAGTAAAACACTGACCTTCTTTTCCAGGGCTGGATCTATGCAGGACTTTCTCTTTCACCCCCACCCCTCCTTTTCCTTCTATCATATGTGAAGCAAGGGGAAGAAATGGGGCAGGCGCTGCATACATTTACCGTAGTGGCACACAACCATAAATAAACACAGGAAGTGACAGACAAGGCAAGTGTGGCCATAAGGGATGGGGAGAAGAGAGTAGCGTGTGTGTTTGCGTGTTTGTGTGCGAGAGTGCGATAGCTGACACCAATATGGTTTTCTATTTGTCTGTTCATATTGGTAAACACCACCTCATCTGCCTTCAATGCTGCTTTCACGGTGACACCCAGGAGCGTAATTATGACACATTGTCCTGCCTCTTGCCTTTTTTCTCCAGTAGCTACCGCATGCTCGTCATATGTACACACAAACGTGCACAGGCGGTCGGCCGCTGTCGCAAATCTGTAATGTATTAGACACACCCTGATAGGGATGCAAGCATAAACACACACATACACAGATGCACACCTAAGCAAAGAGACACACAAAATTAACTTGTGCAGACACACACACACACTTACACACACACACACACACACACACACACACACACACGTGTCACACTTGTCTTGCATTGTGTTTGCTTACTGGCTTTGTTCCATCCATCACACTATGACAGCCAGTCACTGTGGATTAGAGCCATGTCAGTCTCAACAGAGAAATCAATGGTGAAATAAATAAATAAAAACACAATTACACCAACTGAGTGGAGGGGAGGCAACAAGTGGCCGGCTAAAGGCTGATTTCTTCCTGCCAGCAGAGGGCGCTGATAAGCTTCCCAGCCATAGTGGAGGGACAAGAGGGTGGTCTGAGGTTTTCTTTGTTAGTTCTCCATCATTCTCCCTGTTCCTACCACAACAATGTGCATGTGTGTGTGGACGTGTGCTGGCAGTGCACTGCCATTTTAATGACACCACCTTAAAAAAAATGATTTTCTTCTGAACTGAAAATGGTTCAACAATGTCTGCTACAAAAACAAAAAAACTGTTTCTCACCATCGATCACTCCACAGAACTCAAATGCACAGTTGGCCCCCGGAGCCCCCAGCAGCATCATTCAGAGGCCTGTCTGATCATGAATAAAAATGATTCATGTGTTTTGGGGTCGGTGAAAAGCGAAGTGCCTGGCATTGGAACTTGGATAAGCCGGTGAGACTTTCGAACCAGGCAAAAAAAAAAAAGAAAACAGACTACAAGAAAAGTCAAGGACAGAGCACAAGTCAGACAGTGAGGATGAAAACCGAGAAATGCACAAATTAATGTGGGAAACTAAAAATAGGGGAAAAGACTGGTGAAGTGGCAGCTAGAGTCGCCTGAAAAGGAGAGAAAGAAAAGGAAGAAGAGGGAAAATGCCGCCAGCTGCTCCCGATTCCTCGGGGGAGGAGTTGAGTGGCGTTCTGATGGAAAAGAGGAAGCGGGCCAGGACGCCAAACTGCACCCACTTCACGTGGGCCTGCACGGCTGCACACGCTACAGCTTCCCTGCCTGCCTGCGTGGAGCTGTGTGCGCCTGTGCAGCTCAGGGCAGGAATGCACTCAGACATGCTAATGCTAACCACAGCTCCACAGCCTGCGTTTGAGTGCATTTGTTTCTGGCTTTCCAGGCTTTTTGTTTATGGCTCTTAACAAGTCACTTTCATGTCAAATCTCAAACAGACACACAGACAGTCACTAAGCAACGCCCCGGTGTGATTCCGCTAATAGCGCTAATTAATTGGCTAAATTCTGCTAATTGAACTTGCTTATGCTGAACCTCTCTCTTCCTCCTACTCCTCCACTCCTCCTTCATTCTCCCTGGACCTCAAGACCGCGCTGTTAGCTTTCATTTAAATTTACATGGCGATTACATTACTGCTCTATAGACTAATGACAGTCTCGCTTCTTTCATCATTACTGTAAATAATTCCTTTACACTAATCCCACATTTACCTATTTTCAACCTCCGCTCATTTTCTGCAATTGCTACCCCTTTTTAATGCCTCAACATTATCCCGCACAACACACACAAACAGGCGGAGACGAGGACCTGCTTGCGCCTAAAGCAGTGACTGCGGAAGAAGAAGCAACGCTCAGTTGAATGAGCAGAGTGTGAAAGAGAGGACAGAATCTGGGAGCGACGTAGGGATGGACAGCCATTAGCCGCACCAGATGTTTCTCTTGTAAATTAATACACAAGTGGGCAGGCAACCAGGCAACCAAACACACACACACACACACACACACACACACACACACACACACACACACACACACACACACACACACACACACACACACACACACACACACAAGCAAAACTGACAAACTGTGATCGCACAGGAAAATTACAATAGGGAACACCGGCTACACATTCATTAGAGATACTGAACATGAGAATATGCATGCAAAGGTAAGAAAAGATATCACATCCCACAACACAGCGCTAGTAAGACACTAGCTAGTAAGACATCGTGTGCATGAGAAAAGATGCATGAGATTTACTCTAAGAAGCAAGCGGTGAAGTATGATGGGTAGACAGAGGAAGAGAAACCGAGAGAGAGGGAGGAGAGTGAGGGCAGAAGGTAGCGATGATTGCGGCTGTGGCTCAAAGAATTCCCAGAGTGAGCATTATGTATTGAAAGGGGGATAAAGTGCAGAATTGCCTCTTCCCCTTTTCTCTGTTGTGTTTCCGCCAGAGCGAACAAACACTGTCAGATCCGGGTAAGCTTTTCACAAATGCAGCATACTATACACTACCATACAATGTTATGTACTGTACTATGCATAATGTGACATAGTAGTAACATTAGAAAACACACACTAAGCAGATCTAGCAGATCTAGTGGTGTTTACACAAAGAGATATATTATTTTGTCGAAACAATATATTTTGATTTCTCTCAGCTTAGGACAATACAAAACGACCATAATTCAGAATATAGATCATTAAAACATCATAAGCGCAGCCATGTGTGTTTAGAGTCTGTATCTGTGTGCGAGAGCTTCAATAATAGCTCTTTTTTACAGCAGATATTTTCACAGTAGATTACTTTGATGGAGACTGTACAGTAAATGATGCAGTGATAAGAAATCACAGAACAGAAATGCAGAAAATCTGTCAAAACAGATTTTGGATTATGTAAAATGTTCTGTCCAACGTTATGCAAACAACAGCTTAACCTACGGCAAGCTGCACAGCTGCAATTGTAAAATGTAACTAATGTTACAGCAAAGTAAGCAATATATCGTACGGGGTCAACGTACGGATTGGTTTGAGAAAACTGAGTCAAGTTGTAATGTGGTCACATTTTATATATTTAATACTTATATGGGGTTTACAATCACACAAACGGTGATCAAAAATAAAATTAGATAAAAGATGTTGATTTTAAAGAAGTCATATACAGTATGTATGTGACATATTTACCGTAGGTTCCTTCTTAAGCATGTCTTGTGAATCTATAATACTGCACACATTTATTTCTTCCGTGTTGTATGGTGGAGACTGTGATGGTGGGTAAGTATTCCGACATACAAAACTGAAGCTCATCTCGGCCTCCTATCGGGCCATTCCTTGTGACTTGTGACAGCCAAATAGAGAGGAAAGCCTGTTTTCACCAAGCAATTGCTGCTCACAAGGATGGTACAAAAGTACAGCATTAGCTCCGATATCACGCCACAGAAAGCATCAAGGCCTTAGAGACTACGCACCCTAATGGCGTTGATACCTGGGCAGAAACAAGTCAAAACACCTGGATAAAAGACAAAAATGGAGAAAGATGGGCTGATGAATATAAAAAAAATAATGTGCCCTCTTATCACGGACAACAAGCAGACAGGTTCATGAAAGGAGCAAGAGAGTGGCACAGAGGAGAATTCAAAAGGAGTGTGTTTCATGACATATGTGCACAAACAAAACACGCTGTTGTTGGAACACAGATAGTGAAACCCTGAACAAGAGGAATGATGCTCCGAATGTTGGTAGATACACACACAGACACACACAGACACACAGACACACAGACACACAGACACACACACACACACACACACACAAACACACACACACACACACACACACACACACACACACACACACACACACACACACACACACACACACACACACACACGTATCTCCAGTGTTAGCTTGACTTATAAAATCCTAACCATGGCTCAACACTGCAATATTGTCTGAAAATGTCAAGGCTTAGATGGAAGCCCCGGTGGGACAAAATGTTCTGTCAACACACACAGGGCTCAATCTGTTCTTGCAAAGACATATGGTGTACATTTATCTCATTCTACGCTCAGACAAATAGCTTTCTAAAAATAAAAAACAAACAAGAATGGTGAAGGGGAGGTAATGAAGAAACACCGCAACAAGAGAAAGAGCAATGAGTCAAAACAGATAGGGTTCAACTCTAGTGCCATTAGAATAACGTATAGTCTGAGGCGCATCCTGTCTAAAGCTCCACAATGATAAACTGTTGGGTTCAAATAAAACACGGACCATCCATTTAGCTGAAATCATGCTTAGTTGCATTTTCCTCCGGCTTGTTTTGTAAAACTGTCCATTTAAAAGGTGAACCAAAGTTTGAAGACAATTAAAAACAACACACACCACACTCCTGTTTATTAGACTTTTGCTAGCGTCCCACTAGGTTGAATGTTTGGCCTTGGGGTGCACCAAACCAATCTGATTCTAGTCTTTTAAACTTCAGCTTAATATAATGGGTTTGTGCTCTTGTAATTAACCTTCTCCGCTCTACAAACCAGTTAAAAACACATACAAAAATAGAAGCCAAGCATCAGCCCCAGACTGCAATCTGCCCTCGGTTATTATTCCTGTTATACTTTCCAAGCATCACTGCTTTGGCTTTAAGACGTTATAATCTGTCTCCGTATACCCATAAACCCTTGCGTTCCAGAGCAATTTCCTGTTCAGATTATGTTCTCACTCCTACAGTACCACAGCACGCTGCAGTTGTGTGGGAAGAGAGAGAGAGAGGCGCGTTTCGCTGCATCCCCGTACAGACGGAGGCTTCGCTCTCACCTGGACGGACAAAAGGAGAGTTACATAAACCGGCTGCACACGGCGCTTGATGCGAACGCCGATTCACAGATCTGAAAATGAGGCTTCAGGCGCTGCTCGCCGACACGGCGTCTTTAATCCTCCCGTTTACTTCGGGGTGTAAATACAAATGTTGAACATATGCAGTGCGCTAACTCTGACAGCAGTGATGTCTTCACCTGCAGTACCGCGGGGGACTCAGACATGCAGCAAAACACACGCATGTACCATATGTGCGACGCACACAGGCTGATCCCTCACTTTAATTACAGTTGCCTACATTTCTCAACTGTGTTTTGCCCTAATTAGACAGAAGTGGTATGTCATGAGATAAACAGTCCCATGTGGCAAACTTATTTTGACTTTCATCACAGCACCCACACCCACTCACGTCTGTGTGCACGTCTACGTGCGAAGAAGCGCACGCTGGACGCGTGCACATCCCCCCAAATATGCGCAGTGGACGCTAATTGGGACGTGCTGGTTTCTTATGTTTATAAAAAGAAAATTCCATCAGCAAACCTCAGCTTCCTGTTGAGAAGAGCTGCAGGATTGTAAAGCGCCTTTACAGGCTCACATGACGGGGAGGTGCAACACGCTGAGCGCATGACGCCAGGCTCATAAGGCTTTACCGCGGCGCTGCCACTGTCGCCACCAGCCTCTAACCTGTACCTTATCCCCCTCATCCACACACCACTTCAGTGGCGGCCACAAGACCACACCCTGCCCTGGGCTTCTGTTTATAGACGGGAGGTGAGCTCAGTGTGTGCGTGCCTTTCACTCTCGGCCACTGGGACTCGGGCCTCACAATGTGACTCTGAGCTTGTGAAAACTTGCGGTGTGGCAAGCGAGACACCGGAGACCCAGAAATGGCCCTGGCACTCAGGATTTTATTTGCCCTCAAATTGATCCAAGATGGCAGCAAAGATTCCTAACTAACAATGCAGATGTGAGCCACTGTTGTTCTTTAGGCGAGGCCGTATTAATTTAGCCATGGGGATGATGAGGGATATTAACGTTAGGCTCCTTTTCAGTGGGGTCTTAACCTTCCTCCACTTCCACCTCCATTCCTTGTATTCTCCTCTTTCTACTCTCCTGACCTCTCCTTCTGCTGGCTTCACTTCACTCGACCCTTGACCTGTGAGCTCCACCCGGCCAACACGAGGGGTCTTACGTGTCAAAGCCCATCTGTAAAAACACAGCTTTTGAGATAAGCCAAAGAGAAAGCTGGACGAAACATTCAGATGTAGCAAACGGCTGGAGGGCTCGCAGATCCGGTAGCGTTCGTCTAATGTGGACAACACAATGAGATAAGCCCAGTCAAGCATCAGCACTGTGGCAAAACCGATTCGGTGTTTAGAAAACACTGCACCGAGATAAGACGAATAAAGTACCACACATTATGACTGCGTTTATTTCCAAGTCGCAGATAACAAGATGCTGCTGGCTGGAAGATAAGCTGGTGCAAGTAGTCGGGCAAACATATAGCTCAGAGGCTGTATGCATAAACACGGAGTACAGTAGAGTGCTGCAGGAGGAGCTCGGGGCCAGTCACATGACACGATACACTTCATTACGGGGATTAATCAACACTTTCTATTCCAGCTTACTGTTTGACTTAAAGCTACATTCTGCCAAATTGGGGTGGAGAATGTTTCTGCATTTGGATTTTAGTTTTACTAGAGTACAACAATGAAACACCCAGTGTCTGACAGCGCTTTGTAGTAGTGTGTCGTGTTGAAAAGACCCTTTCCCCAGTTGCCAAAACAACAGTCTCACCACGAGGTCTGAGTAGCCACTGAGGAATTTTCAGTTGCATCACATGATCCTTCTCAGTTGACACAGTTTGTCCAGTTGTGATAGCTTACATGTGGCGTGGATGTTTAGATGTCCGTTTGTGTAAGCACTTTAAGAGCTTCCTGTCCTCATGTCAAAGATTATCCAGCCGTCCATTAGCTGAAGGGTTAGGGCTGATCTCTGCTGATACTGGGTGATGGGGGGGAACCGCAAGCAGGCATGGTGATACTGGCAGTTACAGACATTCTAGTTTACAGTCTACAGACATCTTTATAGCACCAACATACTAATACCTTATTTCAACAACATTCTAATTCAGATAACAGACCCAAGCCCAATAATCAGTCCTTCAGTCATTTTCTTCAAACTGTAAAGCCTGTCTGCAAAGGTTATGTAAAATTAGAAAATACTGGGAAGAAAAATACAGAATTTTTGAAATGAGTAAACAAGATGAGTCATGTGTCCTTTTTTAAGATTCAGGAGCTCAACACTGCTCTCTCCTATCACCTCTAAAAAGCAAAAATGTCCTATTCCTTTATTCTGAATAGGAAGACTCCAACAGGTTTCTGTCACTGGGATGAAAAACTAAAGCCTAGACACTCAACGCTTGCAAATAGAGAGCCTTTTAAATCCTTTGACAATGAGTGAGACTGATAAGGAGGGAGAGAGAGGAGTGCTAGAGAAAGGGATAGCGCACAAACAGAGAAAAGAGAAAGAGAGGGGGAGATGGAAAGGTGTAAAATGGAGAGGATAACGAAGGAGCGCGCCGCTGAGAGGGAGCCTTAATGATGTCAATGTGATAAGTCTGAAACGAGGTGAAAATTGAAATGAGTGCCGCCACGGCGGTGGTCGGCGGGGAAACTGAATAGGAGTGGAGATGAAGGCCTCGCATTCATTCGCTTTAGATTAGCTGGGGGACAAAACAGAAGAGGTGAGAATGGAATGACAACGTGAAAGAGGAGGGGCGGAGGTGGAGAATTCTGCCAACCTGTAAACGGAAAGAGTCAAATAGAAAAGCGGGCGTCGAGGGGGGTGACGGGCCAGGAACCGGCTACCAGGGGGCAGAGGGTTCAAAAACATAGAGGAAAATCAAGCATGTGCACGAGAGACAGGAAATGGGAACGAACGGAGAAATGGTGCGAGACAGGAGGAGAGCGGGAGCGAAGTTCAAGCCAAAGTCAATTGAACAACTAATGTGAATCGATTTGTTGCCTCTGCTTTGGTTCTTTCGGGAGCGGGTGACATTTCAGAGGCATATTTTATTATTGGGAGGAGGTGGGGCTGTTTGCCTGGCAACTGAACACACTGACAGCCTGCTGACAGCTGGACCAAACGCGCTGAATAGAAGAAATACTGCAAATGGCCCGCGCGTGCGTGTCCGAGCGCTCCCGTTCCGTGCGCGTGTGCGTTCGTGTGTGATGTGTCGGATAACATACAGAATGCAGAAGTGTGTGTGTGTGAGCGCTCGCTTGCTTTTGTCTATAGGTCTGTGCGTGCGTTTGTGTGTTCTGTCACCTGCCCTGTGTGTCACCTAAATTATAAATACCACACATGACCTGTGTTTTGGATGCATTGTCCTTAATAAGCAGGCGTTCGTCTGCACACTCATGGTTTTATAATACCATGCATTTGTGCGTGTACATGCGTGCGAGTATGTTCTGGGAGAATAATTCATGGCAGCGAGTGAGTGAAATGCGGTGGCCGTCCACGGGCAGCCTGGAGTTCTGCCAGTGCGAACGGCCGGCATTAATAATTAAAAACACTTTTGCAGGGAGGATCTCTGCGGCGTCTGTTGTCGGCCGCACTTTTCAAGGTCACATTCAGGACAATCACGCGCAGGAAAAGTCGGGAAATATTGCACAGAATAAGTCCCAAAGATAGAATGGTGTGATATAGAGAGGTCATCACTAGGCACGGCAGCTAAATAACCATAAAACACTATTTTAGTGTGTTTTTCTTCCACTGCTATATGGCTTATCCAGCTCCTTTATGACTGATGTTTAGTTTGGTCTGTTATTTTCCACTGAGCACACGGTCAGTTTTGGTTCAGTACAATAAAAACTCAGAGAGGCGTTTCAGGAATTTCGCTCTCAAGTCACAAGAAGCTCGATCCAAAAGCGGGGCGCCAAAATAAATAATTGAATCAGAGCAGTCTTAGCAGACCTCAGTAGACCTCATCTCTCAGCAGTCTTTGGTCAGAATCCAGTTGAGTCTAATAATCTACTTTTCATGGTATGTAATCCTGGGAAAGTCTTCCAAACAGCATGCCGGGCTGAGGAGTGGATCAAAACAAACAAACCAACATAGCTGTTCACCAGCATGGCCGCGTTCCAACCCAAAGGAGTCATCCTTAAGCCCAAATGGCTGGCCAAGTATCTGCACTGGGCCAATCCGTGGTTTATTGGAAACGCTAATGACTAGCCAGGGAAATCAGCTTTTGCTCATTACACATTTTGAACCACACATATTATCGCACATAGCGGAGTTAAGGATATTATTTTTTGATAAGCAGATAATCAGAATTTACAATTTATTTTTCCTTTAAGTCATAAGAAACAGCTCCTCAGTGGTGCTTTGCTAATTTAACATACATCTGAAACAAGATGCTAGGTCTTGACATAATGTGAGTACTGACTCCTAAGAGCTGCTGGTTAATATAACATAACAAAAAAACACATGATGTGTGGCATTGCACATGATCTATCCTATGATGATTTAATGAACAAGGTCCATATTAAAACACAAATGTCAGCTGTTTTTATCTTAGAGGGCCCAGCAGGCCCTATTAACCTTGTTCCACTGAGCTCAGGTCAGTCTGAAAAAAAAAAGAATCAAAAGGAGCATGTGAAAGTGAAACTAATTTAATGACAAAAATGCACAAAGGCGTAAAATTAAGGTTAATTTTTGCCAACTTTACGACTGAAGTGTTACGATCTTCAGCTTCGATTGATCCGGTATTTCAGATGTTTGTTTGCGAACACAGCTCCTATTGTCTTGCACAGAAAATACAACCACCATGCAAAAAAGAAATGTACTACTGTAAACCATCAGATTTATGTTACTGTGGCTGACAGCTGACACAGTCAGCACTGAACTGAAAACACATTCACTTGTATGACCTTATTGCTAACTCCTCTAATACTCCAGCCAAGAAATATTTTATCAGCTAACATGGTGCACGGCACAATTGTGTGTTTTAGTTCTGCTTAGAAAAAAAAACAAGCTTTAATAGAGCTATTACGAGGAATTATAATAAAAAAATTTAATTTGAACTGGAGTAACGTGACACTATTCTAAAAAGCATGTTTCTGCTAAGAGACATAACAGGAACGTTACACCAATCAGCCACAACATTAAACTCCCCAGGTGGTGTTAATGTTGATTGGTGAGAAGTGCCAAACTGCACCTTTCATCTCATTTGTGATGTGTAAGGTTGATATGGAACAAACGCATCAGTAAACAGAGTAAAAGCTGTAGCAGCATCAACATCATGACTGCTGGTAATGAAAAATCTTGTGTGGGGGCTGCAGCTTGTGTGTGTGTGTGTGTGTGTGTGTGTGTGTGTGTGTGTGTGTGTGTGTGTGTGTGTGTGTGTGTGTGTGTGTGTGTGTGTGTTTCAGTAATAGGCACAGATGTTTGTCGAATGTGGATCTCAGGAAAGGAAGAAAAAAAACAACATGCCAACATGTCTGTGCTCAGAGGGGTGTGATAGAAAGGCTGAAAATGAATCCCTTTTTGCGCGCACACACACACACACAAACACACACACACACACACACACACACACACACACACACGCATTACCCACTGCACGAGGCTCCCTCCCCCCATACTCGTGGGTGTCGAAGTGAGAAATTAAATTTTTCTGATGAGAAAGTTTTTCCTGCCCCCGTTCCTCTCCTCCCTCGCTCTCCTCCCATTCATTCGTTAATTTATTCGCTTATTTATGAACTATTAATTTATGCACACACTGAGAAATTAACAGTTGTGCAGTCGAGTATTCGGGCTGTTGCCACGCTCACAATAGATGATCATCACAGAGGGATTGGCATGAGTCACACACACCCGCACATACAAAAACACATGACACAACGTTCACACGGAGAAAAAGAAAATCAGGTGCCGAATATCAACTGGTATTAAAATAACTGTCCATCACTTGTGTGCAGGAAATAACAAACCAGTTGCATTTAATTGTTACATCTAAGCCGGAGCACACCCAGCCATTATCCTGACAGTGCGAGAACAGGAGGCGTGTTACATGTTTGAAGCTATGAAAATAATTGAATAAACTGTTTCTCCTACACAGATTATTTTACGTTCTGCCGACAATGTGGTTCATTATAACACTTAAGACACTAAAAAAAAACACAAAACAGCTTTGGATCGCCTAACATTGACAACAACTATTGTAGTAGAAGAAGCTGATAAATGCTCTTTTTTTCCCAGGGAGTATTTTCTTAAGCTCAAAAGACATTTACATTAAAGAGGTAAACATTAAAAGGGTCTTTCATAACAAGAAGAGGCCACCACAACCCACTACGAGGCCACACTGCTTATGTAGTAAAAGAATATCTTAGTAATTCTTCGCCCTGGTATAACGGCGTCATCCATCCCCTCGAGCCCCCGTGGACGCCCACATGCTTCGATTCCAGTTCCCACGCCCACGCCATCCCAGCACGCTACATGTTTACCCGGTCAGTCAGTCAGTCAGTCAATTAGACGAGGCAGTCCATCAGGCGGTCGGCGTGGGCGGATATAAAACTGACACGCAGACAGGTCGGCCAGCCCCGTGGGGGGGGGCAGCGGAACACGACGCGACCCGTGCCGCCTCATTAATAGGTTAAGTGGCACGCGTGGGTGGCCAATGACTGCATTTATACATAGGAGTCTGTGCGTGTGGGAAGGTAAAGCGACGGGGCGGGGCTTCTGGTGACTGACAGCGGCGTGGGCGGTGGGCTGTGCTTCGGCACCCCGGGGAAGGGGCAGTGTGTGTTTAAGTGCGTGTATCTGTGATAAACCCGTTGCCGCGCACACGTGGCGAGCTGTGACGGCGTCCGCACGGTTCCCAGTAACAAAGGGGCCGTGGGTGGACAGACTATTTGTCCACCACTCCTGTTTCTACTTAGCCTGGACAAGCAGACCACACAGGGCACTGAAATGACCACTAGGACTGGACCCCAGTGACACTCCTGGGCCTAAGGTCGTCTCAGGTCAGGATGAATTTGCACCTTTCAGCCAGCTTGTTTTAAAAAATGGCTTTGATATTCAGACCTTAGATGATTAGAACAGAAACACATTCATCTAATGAATGACGCACGTGTCATTTTAGCCTGCCGGATTATACTGCATCACTAGCATTCAAATCATCACTATTTCTACAGCTATTTAATAAAAGGTACCAAAAACAATGTTGCTCTTCATCTTCCTTACGTTTGCTCAACCTTGAGTTTGTTTTGAAGAACAAAAAAAAACTCCTGCAGCTTTTGACAATAAATATACACAATGACAAGTTAAACTGGTGTGTAGCTGGTAATACGGTGTTTAGGTAGAACAGTGGAAGCAGAATTATGCTTTTGATTTCCTGAAGTAGTCCCTGATTTGCACTGTCAAGAAGACTGCAAATGTGGCTTGATGTCACATTACAGTTTTGGGTGGTTTACCTAAAATATAACGGTTATTTTTAAACTTGCTCCAAAGCGGACACATCGCTCGAGGAATGATGAAACACCAGCCTCTGCTGCTTATTTAAGCCTGCAACATGTATAAACCTGCTGTTTTCATCATTTTATGTGTTGCATCGTCTTTACAAAGCCGCAGGTGGTCTCTTAATGCTTCTTTTGTTCCAACCTTCCCAATTACTGGACCACATGCAAATGCTGGATGATAAAATGGTCTAACCTTCCTTCACAGTTAATGTCAAAGTGCCCTTGAGCACAGCAGCTAACCTAATATTCTGTAGTAGGACAGTTATGTGTCTGTAGCCTGGTAATGACACTGAGTGTGTGTATACAAGTCGTTTTTGAGGGTTTTACATCTGGTTAATTATCATTTAAAAAGGAAAAAAAAAATTTCTGGGATATTGACATTGACATTGTCATTATTGGTGGCGATAACAAGCTACGTGAACTAATTGGTAGTCACATGCATAAAACAGATGGACCAAGCAGGCACATAATATCTCATCCGCGGGCATAAACGGGCATTAGAACATAAACCCCCACCAGTGTCCCAGATAGGCCTGTCCAGACTGGACCTCCCCACCATTTGATGACTAACTCTGTGTACGTGTGTGTGTGTGTGTGTGTCGGTGTGTGTACAATGTGTGCAGGGCTGAACAGAGCTACCAAAGTCAGTTATTGATCTACAGGGCCCCTTCAGGCCACTAATCAAATGAGGCGGACTCTGAGGGGACACAAGAGGCACTTGAAAGTTTCTCAAGTTTCCTAGACTTGTACTGCACACACACACAGGCAGTCTGTCATTCAGTCTGTTATTCAGTTTGCTTCAGTGTGTGTTTGTGTGTGTCAACATGTACCCCAAGGAACCTTGCTGTCTGTCTCGGCAGTCCTTCAGTCAGTGACGGATGGGTTAAATTGGGCACGCCGGGTCCTGCAGATGGACTTATCCCCGCCGCAGAAGACCAGAGGGAAAGGCTGTCTCTGGGTCATGGCTCTCAGAGTCTGGGTGTCTGGAAAAAAGCCCTGGAGCGTCGACGTTATGTTGAAAGAGAGAAGGATCAATGTTAGATTTTAAAGATCTCAGGCCTAATGGAATAAAAGTGATGTCTGTGTTGTTGTGTGTGCTGATGATGGATGAGAATATGATGAGGCACAAGAATGGACAGACAGTATTGTACCTGCGTGGTTTACAACTGATCTGACTTAAAAAGTTGGCTGAAAGAACATAATGAAAAACACAGGCTAACATAGAACATAGTACATCCCAAATATAGTGTTTCACACAATCACATTTAGTTCATGACTAAGTTCAGTGACAGTTTCTGGTCTGCAGAAGAAAGAAGAAAAGATTTACAGTAATCCTTAGAAAGAAAAGCAAATTGCAGCCATTTGGAACAGGCTTCCTAGTGTGTTGCAATATGCCAGGGTGGAGACCAACAATACACCACAATCACTGTTCCCACATCTGTTGTCGGGGTTAATCAATGGCTATACAGTGACATCGAATAGACTGCTGATTCCATATGCCCGGCAAAGAATAGACAATCATTGACTAATCAGAACCTGATAGAAGCCACATAGAGTGGAGAACAGCTGTTGGGCCCAACGAGCCCAACTGTAATCACATTATATATTATCGATCTGCTACACTGAGGATTATGGGTTCAGAAATTTATACTGGGACGACACCCGACAAGGTCGCAATTGAAAAATCCCAGTGCCGGAGCTGATGCAGCAACATTTGAGAGAACTGACATCAATCCATAGTTTAATATATCTATGATTTATAGAAATAAACACACAGCCTCATTGATTTACGTCCGGCTTCGCATGAAACGACAGGTATTTTTTAAATCTCCTCAATCCACTCACGTCTGCCACAAACACACATGCGAAGCTCGGACATGCACAGCATACACGCTCGGATATTAGAGGTGGTGCTTGAGGCATTAGGAGTGTAGCAGCAAACTGTCCACACTGCACTGCAGAGATATTGATGTCTTAATACAATAAAAAGCAAAATAAACATTATTATCCTGATCGTTATAATTATCTTCAGCCCAGAGGCTCAAACTGAATTATTCATAGAGTGCTTAATT